>NC_133325.1:706884832-707184832 GCF_042186555.1 Aquarana catesbeiana
GAAGGCCTAACTGTTTGCAACTTCCTTGGGTCACCCCTCTGCCTTAAGCCTTTTCACCACACAAATAAAACATCACCACATCTGTCCAATAAGTATATAGGTAACATTTTGAAGGAACATCAAACCAGAAGATTCACATTTATTTATGGTGTTGGGATTGTCACTTTGGAATTTATATATTCATTTGCTTTTTTAATCACTACTAGTTTTTTCCTAATACTGTTCACACCCAATTTGTATTATTCACCTTGATGTTTTTAGCGCCAACACCTTTACATTTAATTTTTTATTTGGTTCAGTGTTTACACCTTCTTAAAGCGGCAGCTATGTTTTAAAACATTACACCAGGCACCATTTTCAACCCACTCATTATCACAGTCTAAAATCCCTGCCCTATTCTGTTGTGTCTCTAAACAAATATAGTTGATGCCAGGCTCTAATCAGCCTGAGCATCTGTCTACCTTTTTCTAGGCCCTGCAGCTCTTCTCTAAGCTCAGTGGGTTGACTGTTTTTGCCATTTAAGTGAAAGAAGTTCCAGTAAGCAAAATGGGAAGGACAAACACTTTATGAGTTATGAATGTGCATCTGACCTAACCAATACCTTGTTGAGAGGTATAGTTTGGAAGACGAGAAATATGTGGGTCACTTTTCCAGAGTGTGCGGTCTACCTCCTTGGCTTTTTCCTGGAGAGGATGTGTGTTTAGAGTGTCTCCCCACTTGGGCCTCTGGCACATGCTGCAGAAGCTGCAGCATGAGGCAAGGCCTAAGGACTTAAACTCTGCTGGAGGGAACATCTTGAGGAAGTCGGGCAGAAGGAAATCTTGTTAAAGAATGCTGCAGAGAAGCTGGGTAGATGCTACTTTTGGACATTGTATGGAGAATTAACCGCCTATAAGTCAAGGTACCACTGACTACTATCAGAGGGTCAAGGTACAATTTGTTTAGCGATATAGAGCCACTGCAACTTAAAAAAAAAAAAAAAAAAAAAAAGACTGAGTGCTCTTACAGGGTCATAGATCTGTCTGGCTGTTCCCACAGTGCAAGCAATTACCCAGGCTTACTGCTACTTTACAATACCTTTTCTACTTTTGTTCTCTTTTCGGGTATCCCGCATCCCTTAAACACTCTATTCTAGACTTGTGATCAGCCATAAACGTTAAAAGAAACTCAAGTGACTGCTGCCCAACATTTTTTCTTTAATCGTCTAGGTTAAAGAAAAAATCGTCTAGTCTATCTAGATATAGTAGCTGGCGTATAGATCCTGCACCTTTTAAATGTAGTCTATTTTCTTGTCAACCAGCAAAACCTTAAACAAAAAGAAGAATAAAAAAAAAAATAAAAGAAATAAGGATACAACACTTTGCCACAAACAATTTTTTTTTTTTATATTTGGGAGCCGCTGTGGGAAAAGAGAAAAGTAGAAACTCACCCATAAATCCTCCTTTGGCTATACTAATATATTCCTTGTTTTTCTGTAAAGAATACAAATTGTGACATTATCAATAGAAAGTAGAACATAACTAGTATAAATGTTCTACAAAGCAGATTTGTTTTTTTCACTCTTCAGATTAACCACCTAGCGACCACCTGTCATGTTCTGCGGACGAGCGGCCGCTGTAGGCAATGCGACGTACCCGTACATTGCTGCCTACTTCTGGGTTTAGGGCAAGCACATATGCACTCCCCTGCCAGCATCCACTGTCATTGTATGCAGTGGGAGCCTGTCAGCAAGTCCCGGCCAATGATTCATGGCTGGGACCTGCTGATCTGCTGTGTACATTCACAGCCCAGAGCTCTGTGCTGACATTCAACAAAGCTCTGTACACAGGGAATGATTTCTGTGTTTCTCATCCCTACAAAGTAGGGATGAGAAAGTTAGAAACCAATTAGTAAAAGCAGCAAACTTTACATTACACATAGTTAGGCACACATTTAACCCCTTGATCACCCTAGATGTTAACTTCTTCCCAGCCAGTGTCATTAGTATAGTGTCAGCGTATAGTATTTTCACTGATTACTGTATTAATATCACTGGTGATGACAGCGGCAGTTAGTCAGTTCCCCCCAGCGTCAGTGTCAGATTGGAAGCTGCACTATTGCAGTCCCATTATAAATTGTTGATCGTCGCCATTAGTAGTATAAAATAAAAAATTCCACTATATATACACACACACCATAGTTTGTAGACCCTATAACTTTCATGCAAACTAATCAATATACTCTTAGCCTCGGTTCACACTGGGACGACTTGTCAGGCGACCTAGGTCGCCTGACAAGTAGCGTCCCGTTCAGTACAATGGAACCGTTCTAATCGGAGCGACGCAAGTCGCTCCGACTTAGAAAAAGGTTCCTGTACGACTTTGGGGGCGACTTGCATAGACTTCTATACAGAAGTCGTTTTGCAAGTCGCCCTGGCAGTCGTGTGCAGGTCGCCTCGGTGAGGCGACCTGCAAGTCGTGCCGCCTCTGGTGTGAACCGAGGCTTACTGGGATTTTTGTTTATTAAACACATGTAGCAGAATACATTTTGACCAAAATTTATGAAGAATTTTTTTTTAAATTGTATTTGATATAGGTTTTATAGCAGAAGGTAAAAAATAATTTTTCTTCAAAATTTTCGGTCCTTTTTTCATTTATATCTCAAAAAGATTAAAAAACCCAGTGGTGATCAAATACCACCAAATGAAAGCTATTTGTGTGAAAAGAAAAATGACAAACTTAATTTGGGTACAGCGTTGCATGACTGCACAATCACCACTTAAAGTAGCACAGTGCCAAATAGCAAAAAATGGCCTAGACATGAAGGGTAAAAGCTTCCGAAACTGAATTGGTTAATAAATATATTGTAGGTGTTCCAAACCCCATGCTTGCTAGGTTTCCTCCATAAAGTGGAAGTGCAGTTCTACAATAAAAACTCTCCTTTCCCCTTGCCCTTCTGACAAATACTATAAACAGATCTTAGATGCAGGAAACGGTGTTTACCCAATGGGGTGGGTGCTCTCCCTGCAGGCAGTCCACCAGCTCACACATGCACAGGATCTGGAAAGTCTAAAGCACCGATCTGCATCTGCTCATATATTTACTGTTCTTCTCAGGGGAAAGGGTGAGGGGAGGTTGAATATATGAGGGCAGTTCCACATCATAGGAGGAACCTACCAATAGTGGAATGTGGAACACGGATATATAATGAGGCTTTATTAAAACGGGTGTAAACGTTTACAACAGATGTCCCCCTGCCTTGTAGACCAGTCCAATTCCCTTTGTAGTTTTAGGATAGAATGAAAAAACATACATCATAACCATCATTGTATATGCACCCAAACATATGATGCATTACCCCAACTCCAGACTGCCCCATAAAAGGTAACGAGCTCCTACCTGTAAGAAGTGAGCGAGCACCATGTTCATATACATGTCCTCCTCTTCCCTTCCACTGCCCATAAAGCACAGGTGTTCTCCTGCAGCTACTGAGCCAGACTCCAGGGATTGCTTCTGAGCTTCCAGGAGAGACTTCACTGACAGGGCAAACTCTCCGGGGTTCTGCAGCATCTGCAACACACAAAAGCTGTCACATACACAGAACTGCATCAACACACTGGTGGGGGGGTCTGGCAGAATGCAGCAACGGATCACCATTTTCTACACCCAGAAGCCGTGCAAACAAATGATGAAAGGATGAGAGGGGGTTCATTGCAAATTTTGCCTATAGATTGACTTTATTTTGATATACTTGTAAATTGCGTATGTTAGAGTAGAGTACAAGACACAGGTTCCTCCCATTTTCGCCTGTTCTCTCCTTACTTCTTGCTAACACACAGGAGGCTTACAGAGTGGGTAGGGTTATATAGATACACTTGGGGGCAGGCCCACCAAAGCTTTTGCCAGTGTGCAATCACCTGAAGGTAGTGGCATATAACCCATGGTCTAAGAATGAATTCCTGCGTCTTATACTGTATTACGAGAGATGGAATTTACAAATATGTCAACATTTTTATTATCTCAAAATCGTAAAGTACAGGACACAGGAATTGATTCTTATGCTGGCCATATACCAGACGAAAAATCGTCCGAGCGCACTTACGAAAAACATAAGTTCGTGAGAGCAAACAATCACGCCATCAGGTAATGATCGATTTTTGAACAGTAAATCGTTTACAAACATCAATTTATCGTTTTGTCGTGGGGTCTTTGCATATGAAAAGGAAGTGACAAAATGTATTTGACCTAAGCACCCTGGCTTCCTGTGGTTTATGTATACGCCCAGAGGAGCAACGTTTGCTCATCAGAACAAACCTTTTGCGTAGTGAGCATCTCTACTGCATCACCTACATCAGCACCACCTTCATAGTAATTGCTTGGAGTGATGGCTATACAGCAAGCAGAGGAGCCCAGAAGCAAAAGGTGAAGATTATGGAGTAAAGAGTGGCTAAAGAACCGTGATGACTTCTCTCATATGAGATTGGTTCAAGAGCTCAAGGAAAACAATTCTGATGATTATCAGAAATTATCTGAGGATGCCTGATGAGTCCTTTCAGCTGCTCCTGAGTCAAGTGTCACCTCTCATAACAAAAAAGGACACAGCCTTAAGAACTAGCATCACAGCGGAGCAGAGACTGGTAGCAACACTTAGTTTCCTGGCAACTGGATGAAGTTTTGAAGACCTCAAATTCACCACTGGAATCTCTGCCCAGTCGTTAGGCCCTATTTGAATAGTTCAGTTCATGTGGTCATTGTTTGCAAAAATTTGCACCAAAACTTCATCTATTACTTTTTTTTTTTTCTTCAAATTTTGACATAAGCAAATGCAATACACATTACATGTGTACATAAACGGGAAGATTTCGGTCTTCCTAAGTAACACATACTGTTACACAATCACACCCAGCAATTGGTGTTTTACTTAAAGGCAACAGTGGTTACATATCTAATGCTATTAGAACATTGTAAGTGCATCGATATATAGTTATAAACAAAATATATTAACTTGCATATATGAAAATAGGAGTCACTAGAGGACTCATAATGAAAAGAAAGGAAAGAGAGAGGGGGAAGAGAGAGTAAGGAGGTAGAGCTTATCTACCTGTTCAAGGTGGATCCTCCTGGAGGTGCTACAGCTCCCAGACCTCATCATGGACCTCCAGTCTGTTCTGTATTCTAGCGGTCATTTTTTCCATCATTTCCACATCCTTAATCCTGGCATGCAGGGCCTCGGGGGAGGGAGGGGAGCGCCGTTTCCAATTTAGTGCCACAAGACAGCGGGGGGATAGGACGTACCAGTTTCTTATAGGGTACTGGGATTTTCAGTGGTGACAAACCCAGTAGGAAAAATTTCGAAGTGATGGAGTTCGGCCTTTCGAGAAGGCGGGCCAACAGCTGCTGGACCGAGGTCCGAAAAGGGGCGATCAGTGGGCAGCTCCAGTAGATATGAAGGAGGGTACCTCTATCCCCCAGGCAGCGCCAGCAGCGATCGGAGCTAGTGGGGTAAATGGCATGGAGTACATCTGGGGTCATGTACCAGAAGTAAAGTTCATATATTTCTAATGTTGAGGACAAGCACTTTATTGTGGAAATAATATGTTTTATATAATGCATCTGTAATGTGGGTGCTTCATGCACATTTATACTTCAGGCCTGCCTAGGAAAAACCTGGTTTGAGTAAAGCGGTCTTTAAAGTTTGTGCAGCCAGTCACCTCTACTATAGTTGTGTGCAGGCTCAACAAGTCAAATATGTATGGACACATATGGTAGTAGTGTTTTCATGCACCCAAACATCCCATATGTGGACATGCACTCATGGCACTATAGTAGGGATGACTGCCATCACAAACTTTAAAGATAAACTCAAACCAGGTTTATTCTGCAGACCTCCAGACTACTGATAATGTTTGTCAAAAAATTACAGTTTTGAAAACCATGAGAGATAATTAAAAATCATTGTTTGATGGATGTATAATGCTATGTAAAATGTGACAATAATGTTTAACATTTTTGGAGGCCATTAACCACTTGTCGACCATCCGCCGCCATTATACTGTAGCAGGCCGGCACGATCCCGCGAATCGTCATAGCTGTACGTCGGCTTCTTTAAGAGGGATAGCAGGCGCGCACCAGCTGCACTGCGGGGGTGCCGATGCTCATGGCCTGCGGTCGCGATGACCACGGGCACGAGAGGCAGAACAGGGACGTGCGTGTGTAAACACACAAATCCCTGTTCTCTGAGGAGAGGTGAGACAGATCGTGAGTTCCTAATAGCTAGGAACCACGATCTGTCATCGCCTATAGTAAGTCCCTTCCCCCTACAGTTAGAACACACACTAGGGAACACAGTTAACTCCCCCTAGTGTTAGCCCCTTCCCTGCCAGGTGACATTTATACAGTAATTAGTGCATTTTAATAGCAATGATCGCTGTATAAATTGTCAAGCGTCCCAAAAACGTGTCTGGCATGTCTCTCGGGGGGGGGGGGGGGGGGGGTGTTGTAACGCAGATTGCCGCCATTACTAGTAAAAAAAATAATAATTAAAAATGTCATAAATCCCCTATTTTGTAGCTTTGTAACTTTTGCGCAAACCAATCAATATACGCTTATTGCGATTTTTATTACCAAAAATATGTAGAAGCATACATATCGGCCTAAACTGAGAAAAAAATTGCTTTTTTTTTTTTAAATTGTGATATTTATTATAGCAAAAAGTACAAAATATTGTGTTTTTGTCAAATTTGTCGCTTTTTTTTTTGTTTATAGCGCAAAAAATAAAAACTGCAGAGATTATCAAATACCACCAAAATAAAAGCTCTATTTGTGGGAAAAAAAGAACATCAGTTGTGTTTGGGTATGGCGTCGAACGACCGCACAGTTGCCAGTTAAAGCGACGCAGCGCCGTATCGTAAAAAATGGCCTGGTCATTGAGCAGCCAAATCTTCCGGGTTTGAAGTGGTTAAAAAAAAAAAAAAATATGCACAAAAAAAGTTTGTAAAACTATTTCTTTACTTTATCAAAAAATAACAAATTGCAATAAAGTTTTAATATTGCATATTTGGTCTGTTGTACTAGTTTTTCTACAAGACAGGTATTATCACGATTGACGAGGTTGCAGGTTATATAATTGGTGGTGTGTACGATTTGCCGTGACCTTTTGACGTGAACGTGCCTTCCGGTTAAATGTTTTTCACCCATGCGCAGTAGCAACCATTCGTTTTTTCACAGACGAATAAGGCATTAACCTTGAAATTCATCGTTCATACAGCATCAGTTTTCCAAACTTGCCGCTCGTTTTTTTTTGCCACAAATATGTCACAACTGATTAACGATTTGTGCCTATTAACTTGCCGAAAAATGAATAAAGTGTCTAAACGACCGATTTTCGTCCGATTTTTCGTCTACTTCAGTAATGGCGAACCTTGGCACCCCAGATGTTTTGGAACTACATTTCCCATGATGCTCATGCACTCTGTAGTGTAGTGTAGCATCATGGGAAATGTAGTTCCAAAACATCTGGAGTGCCAAGGTTCGCCATCACTGGTCTAGTGTATGGCCAGCATTAGAAAATGGAACATCCACAAGCAATAAATGGAGAAAAAAAAAAATGCTGAAAAAGCCCAGGAACCCCAACACCTTCAGGGGAATGGGCTCAGGTAGGGAAGAAGGAAGTCATTCCCTGATGGTGGAAGCCCTAGGAAAAAAAAAGAAAGGGAAAACACCCAATCAGGTACAAGACAAGGGAGGAATCCCATACAGGACCACCCTGTGGGAGAACAGATGGAGGGGTACATTTCCCAAGGGAAGACATGGCAGGTAGATGACAGTCCTGATCCCACCTATAATGTTAAGTGAAAATTGTTTGATATGCCTTCAAAGCAGGACAGGGGGTGGGAGAATGATGTTCCCACAAAAGGGGATAGGAAGGCCACCAGGGAAGCAAGAAGGATTGTCTTTTAGGATACTTTGTCCTTGTGTAGCATCAAAAAATGAGGAGCTTCTAGAAAAAAAGTAGTGGGAAACTACTGGAGAGAAAGCTGCTCCATTTTTACAAAGGACTTTTTAAGGAAGTAACCTCCAAGAGCACAAGGGGATGGCTCTGCATGGGCAAGAGCATGCCAAGTAAGCCCCAGAGGGACAAAGTAGGTTGGAGCAGGGTGACAAAGAAGAGCTTGCAAGATGAGTGCACAGGGAGTGCAAGAACCAAGGTGTTAAAAGGAGGACCTACAATGCCGAACTAATACCTGCAGGGTACTAAGGGCTAGGTGTTTGAAAAATACAGACAGAAGAAGTTGCAAGATGAGAAACTACAATAAGTTTTAAGATGGAGTTCGCCATGTGAAGGCCAAGCGAAAAGAGCTCTAGGTAGTAGAATTATCCTCCTCATATAGTGAGAAGAGTCCTAGTGGCCCTGAATGGAGAGAACAAAGCACAGGCTGCCTTAAAAAAAAAAAAAGTGTCCATCAGCAGAACCTGGGAAAAATTCTTATGAGGGGGAAAACAAGAGGTGCCAATGAACGTATAATTCTGTGGACCAAATAGAGAGAAAAAAACATTGTGATAAAGCGAGAACATGAATGAGAATTGTGTCACAATTAGATCCAAGTACCCCAGATGACAGAAGGTCAGGGGGAGGGGCCCGAGAAGGAAGTGGGATCTACCGAAAAAGGGAGAAGTGTGATCATCAGCATTTGGGAAATTGGTTCAAATAACTGGGCTTAGGAGCCCTGTAAAAAAGAAAAAAAAAAAAGTTCAAGGCACTCTAGGATATGAATATTCTATATATATTTGTATTTAGGTCTAATAAAAATGCACCACAGATTTGTGGCGATTTATTTTCAGCAATGCAAGGACTACATTGATGAGACACAAAGGAAGTATAACCCATCACATTGCATTTGCTAGAACAAAACTCTCAAATGAGACACACAGTGACAGATCTACAGAAGAGCAGCCAGAAGCCTACCTGCTGCAGTAATTGCGACAAAATGTTTTAAAGGCCACGATGGGACATGTGTCCCTAAATAGACAATGGGCCCTGCGCAGGATTTCGAATATCCTTGTAATTTTTTCCAAAAGGGGAAGGCGATGACCAAACCTTTGTGACTATAAAACTGCAAGGAGGTGCAGGGATATTGTCTGCTTTTGTGAAGTAGCTGGTTGAAACTGGGTAGTTAAAAACAGAGGGCAGTAATTTTTGTGGGCCTCTCCAAAAGACAGTGAGGTCTGGTTCACACCTATGCAGTTTGCTTTTGATCCGTTTCTGTGGTGCTTTTTGCGATGCGTTTTTCACACTTTTTTTTATACACTTTGCATTTTTTATGATTTTTTTTTTGGCCAATTTGTTCTTGGGCAGATAAAAATATGCAAAACCTGGCAAAAACCCACTACATGCTTTTCCTTAGCTTCTCCACTGAAGTCTATTGAAACTAAAATGCACCATTTTGTGTTTAAAAAAAGTCCCCAACCCTTTCCAAAAACCCAGCAGCTGAAAAAAAGCAAACATGTGAACGTGTCCCTTGGAAACCATGTTAAATGGACTGTAGCGCATTTCTGCAAAAAGCACTGGAAAAATGCAACAGTGTGAACAGGCCTGAAATAAAGGACTGGGGCATCTCTGCTCTAAGCTGGAGCATATGCCAGTAGACACCCCTCACATCCACGGGTGGGGCAAATCCTCATTTTGAAGGTGGCTTTTTAGCAGGTCTGGTGGGCTTGGAGGTAAAGAGTCTACCACAAAATGAAAAACCTGCAGTAGATGATGACGGAGTGGGCAAGCAGATCGGAGACATTCAGTGGAGGAGGATAAATTAATAGGGAGGTGCGATTGTGGATCTTCTGTAACCATCTACATGTATTCAAGGGCAAGAGGTGTAATCTTGCAAAAATAACAGGATTATCAATACCAGGAGAATATTCACTGCAGAGTTCTCCAGTCCAGTTTGCCATAGCGTGGGCAACTGACAGAGCGGCAATAGTAAGCTACAATGCCAGCCTACCAGAGATAAGGAGAACTTCAAAAGAGTCCCCAAATGCCTATCATCTGAATCCTTTTAGGGTGGGGGGGTATACCCAAAATAGGAAAAAATAGATTGATTGTTTAGTGCTGGGAATGGCTGGGTCCACAGTGGGAACAGTCCATCTTTTTACGAAATCCTCTTCCATAGGGTACAAGGAAGAAAACATGTCAGGAGGAGTGAGAAATCTCTTCAAAACCAATCAGAGAGCCCAATTGGCTTGATCAAAAAAGAAAAAGGGCTTTCTAAATGTTCCCTTAATTCTTGTGCCTAATGAAATATGTGGATGCTGTGCAGAACTAGGTGTATCTAGTCATAAACTAGCAAGCACTACCTGATCAATCAGTCCACTATTGCCAGCATATGGTAAGAAGCCATAAGATTTAACTTCACAAAATTTTGGTGGTGAAAAATCTTCAGCAGCCTCCACTAAAATGTTAGTGCCTCCCTTGCCTTCAGCAAACATAAGTGAGCCAGGCAATTCACATTCTAATAAATGAAGGAAGCACTTCTAATCTGTCAGTGCCAAGGGAGAATCTTCCCGTGCAGGGTACTTACAGAATGGATGTGGACTGAGGATTTTCAGTGTGTCTGGCATGAGGGAATTGCAATAACCCAAGTTACTGTGGCTGTATCTCTGCAATATCAAGCAACAGGTAAGACAGGTAGTGTCAAAAATACATGAAAATATAATTAAGCAGACTACATACAATGAAAATAAAATAACATTAAAAGACAATGTTGCCACAGGCACACAGACACCCAGAGTGGAGGGCACTTGATGCATGAAGGGCCGTACTGGTTATAACTGTCTGATGCATATGAACTAACAAACCTGGGATAGTGGGAGAGAGCTTCAGATCGAGAGGCTGCCTTCAGCAGCCTCTCGATCTGCCAACTGTGAGTAACTTGTGTATCTCCAGTATGGAGGGCGCTTTCTCCTTCTATGCTCATCTCAAGGAACAGCCTACTGATTATCAACCCTAATGCTGCGTACACACGAGCGGAGTTTACGGCAGACTTTGCCCGGCGGACGGGATTTTGTCGGACAATTCAATCGTGTGTGGGCTCCAGCGGACTTTGTTTTCTCAAAAGTTGGACGGACTTAGATTTGAAACAGGTTTTAAATCAATCCGTCGAAATAGAGTCCGGTCGAAAAGTCTGCTTGTCTGTATGCTAGTTCGCCGGACAAAAAGCCACGCTAGGGCAGCTATTGGCTATGAACTTCCTTGTTTTAGTCCGGTCGTACGTCATCAGGTATGAATTCGACGGACTTTGGTGGATTGTGTGTAGGCAAGTCCGTTCATTCAGAAAGTCCGTCGTAAAGTCCGTCGTAAAGTCCGCCGTAAAGTCCGCCGTAAAGTCCGCCGTAAAGTCCGCCGTAAAGTCCGCCGTAAAGTCCGCCGTAAAGTCCGCCGTAAAGTCCGCCGTAAAGTCCGCCGTAAAGTCCGCCGTAAAGTCCGACCGTGTGTACGCGGCATTAGAATTCCTCAGGTTCCATCACTGCTTGAGCCATCACCACTGATCTAGTCCACCTCATCCTTCACCAGCAGATTTCAGCGACTTTATTTTCAATCCACATTTCATCCGTAGATACTGTCATGAGAGTGTCTGTGTCCTTAATTGTATATTGCATATAACTCGATTGATTCTGGGAAATAGAGCGGACAGAGGTCTGGAATGCGAGTGTATTGCCCTTTACTGACACCGCTGTATGCTTCCTGTCTGAAGCCCTCTCCCACTATCCCAGGTCTATTAGTTCATATGCATCGGACACAGTTATAACCAGTGCGACCCCTTCATCCATCAAGTGCCCTCGCTCTGGGTGCGTTTGGGCCTGTGGCAACATTGTCTTTTAATGTTATTTTATTTTCATTGTATGTTGTCTGCTAACTTATATTTTCATGTATTTTTGACACAAATAAAGAATTTTTAAAAACTGTTGGGAGAAGATTGCCCAATCCTTTTATCCCGTAGAACAATTTGGGTTCCTTCCCACCACCACACTTTTTCCTCATATGCTTTCCTAGTTCGGGACCTAAGGTAAAGGGCACCACCCCAATTAAGGTGAGTCACTATCCCCCCTCCCAATGTTGGGCCCTACATTCACCCAACACTACGACCCTATGAGATGATCTGGTACCTTCTCTTCTTTTTAACAGGTAAGACAGCAAATGATCAGCTTGCATCAACAGTGAAAAACTGTGTCTGAAGTGCACAGTTAGGAGGCTTATATGCACTCGGTCACATGCCAGAGAGGAATTTACATTAGTGAAGTGGATGAAAAGACTGCCAAATAAAAATAGGTCATGCTGTAATAACGTCATCCACGTTAATAAAGCAAAACAGTAATAACTATGGAAAAAAAGAAAAAACACAAAAAGTGTAGATTATCTCATAACCTATAAATCATAAACTGCTTGGGTGTGTTAGCATTGTGGTGTGTCTTGTAAGATAAAAGAATATAATCTAGTGTGTACTTCAGTTCCAAGTAATGATTCAAGAGGGCATGCATAGCCAGCAACCAGTATGTAAAAAAAAGGTACAGGAAACCATGTCTCACCATGTCCACGTCACTGGTCCCCTTCAGGGTCAAGGCTTCGCCTGTCATGGTGGGCATACCCCTAAAGGCTTCTTCAGGGTTAGGGTGCTGTAGAAATGGACCACATCCCTGGATTTGTAGAACACCCTGCGGCTAACTACAGTTGCTGCACCACATGGCAAGCTGAGGGCAAAAAGCAGAATCCAGTGCTCAAAGCATACATTACAGGCCAGCCCCGCTGCCACAGCATCTGGTTCCCGTGGTATACATTGAGAGTAATCAATCTGGAAACTGCTAGTGAGACAGATCGCAAAAGGCAGTTGTATCCTGATAGAAGCATCATTAAAAAAAAAAAAAAAAAAAAAAGTAAATCTGGTGAAAGAGAGAAATCTCCAACAGAAAGAGGAGTCCATCACCGAAGGACACGAAGAGTGAAAAAAAACAAAAAAAAAAAAAAAAACTGGAGCCTCATGAACTGAATGGGGTTATATGGATACACTGGGAGGCGGGACCAGCAAAGTTTTTGCTAGTGTTCAATCAACTGAAGGTAATGGAATATGAGATAACACATCTCATTGTCTAATAATCAATTCCTGTGTCTTGTACTGTACTCCAAAATATGGAATTTACAGCTACGTCAAAATTATCCTAAATTGTACAGTACGATATGTTTAAGATATTAGCTTTTAAAGCAATATGTAAAGAAATGGAAAATGCACATATTTATAACCACAATACAAACATTACAAGTGACAATTGTTATGCCTTACCAAATCAGAGTCCAAGTGAAATGCCGTAGACAGGTGGCCAGAATTGTACTGCTCGGCTGGTCGGCAATCCACCACAAAGAACCGTACGCCCTCCTAAAATAACCCGGTAATTCAAATTTAAAAAGGCAAAAAAAACAAAACAAAAAAACACAGACTTGATTCTAAAGCTGGTCATGCACAGTTTTCTTTTTTTTTTTTTTTTTTTTCTTAAGGCCTCATGCACACAAGACACTGTTAAACTCGTGTTCAGAGGCATTTGGACACTTTTCAACTGCCCCTGAACCCATTCAATGTTATCCTATGTGTCCATGTACACAGTCTCGTTTTTTTGGCATTTTTAGGCAGTTGCGTTTAACCTTGTTTTTCCAGAAGCAAAAAAATGGGTTCAGACGCAAAAGTTTTCCACGTTTCAGACGCCAAATGCGGCTAAACACCGGTACCGCGTTTAGCCGCGTTTGCGTTTATAAGTGTTTTTTACAACCCGACTTTGGGGCCCCATATCTTGGGGCCACTTGGTGCTAGGGACCCCAAATTTGGTATGCAAACACAGTGGAACTAGCACTATACCTGGGGTTCCTAGCACCAAGTGGCCCCAAGATATGGGGCCCCAAAGTCGGGTCACAAAATGTTATTCTGCTGCAGAAAAGTGCTTGACATTTTGCGACCCGAATTTGGGGCCCCATATCCCGGGGTCACTTAGTGCTAGGAACCCCAAATTTGGTGTGCTAACAGTTGGACTAACACTATAACATATCCAAATTTGGGGTTCCTAGCACAAAGTGGCCCCAAGATATGGGGCCCCAAAGTCGAGTCACAAAATGTCATTCTCTGGTGCAGAAGTGCTTGACATTTTGCGACCCCATATCTTGGGGCCACTTAGTGCTAGGAACCCCAAATTTGGATATGTTGTAGTGCTAGTTCCACTGTGTTAGCACACCTAGCACAGGGGTTCCTAGCACTAAGTGGCCCCGAGATACGGGGCCTCAAAGTTGGGTTGCAAAATGTAATTCTGCAGACGCTTCTAGACGCAAACGCCGGCTAAACGCGGCATGCAAACTCGGCAAAACGGGCGTTTCTAAACACAGGTTTCAGCTTTTAAAAACCTGTGTTCAGCAGAGTTTGCACCAGCGTCTCGTGTGCATGAGGCCTAAATCATTTTATTATTGCAAAATGTTTATATTGTTTTGTATGGTTAGGCTTATAAAACATATTATGAAAGTGGAAATCTCAATTTATAAACATCAATTGTTCCTGTTGGAGGTCTAAAAAGGAATGCATTAGAGACATGGTAAGCTGACTTGAAAGACACTTTTTGTTTCTTTTATACAGCCTGCCACACAAACAAAAAAGGTGTATGGAGCAATCTTTCCTGCCAGGTCATTGTCCTCTGATAGCTCCCCAAGCTATTTGCTGAGAGGCATGGTGAGTATTTTGCAGCTCTCATTTGTTTTTGAAAATGAAGAAAGTCAAGAAAAAACTTTTTTTTTTTCAATTTTCAAAACTTTGTGACAAAAAGCGAGGTCTGCAAAACACTCACTATACCTCTCAGCAAATAGCTTGGGGTGTCTACTTTCCAAAATGGGGTCATTTGGGGGCGGGTTTTGTGCCACCTGGGCATTCCATGGCCTCCGAAACTGTGATAGGGAGTGAAGAGTGAAATCAAAAATTTACGCCCTTAGAAAGCCTGAAGGCGGTGCTTGGTTTTCGGGTCCCGTACGCGGCTAGGCTCCCAAAAAGTCTCACACATGTGGTATCCCCGTACTCAGGAGAAGCAACAGAATGTATTTTGGGGTGTAATTTCACATATTCCCATGGCATTTGTGCATTTGTCTCTTTCCCGCAACTTGTGTCACAATATAAAATATTCCATGGACTCGACATGCCTCTCAGCAAATAGCTTGGGGTGTCTACTTTCCAAAATGGGGTCATTTGGGGGGTTTTGAACTGTCCTGGTATTTTATGCACAACATTTAGAAGCTTATGTCACACATCACCCACTCTTCTAACCACTTGAAGACAAAGCCCTTTCTGACACTTTTTGTTTACATGAAAAAATTATTTTTCTTTTGCAAGAAAATTATTTTGAACCCCCCAAACATTATATAATTTTTAAAGCAAATGCCCTACAGATTAAAATGGTGGGTGTTTAATTTTTTT
The DNA here is from genome assembly GCF_042186555.1 of Aquarana catesbeiana. NCBI lineage: Eukaryota > Metazoa > Chordata > Amphibia > Anura > Ranidae > Aquarana > Aquarana catesbeiana. Next base: position 706,900,296 of record NC_133325.1, read on the forward strand.
TTTCACACAGTATTTGCGCAGCGATTTTTCAAACGCATTTTTTGGGGAAAAAACACACTTTTTAAAATTTTAATGCACTAAAACACACTATATTGCCCAAATGTTTGATGTAATAAAAAAGATGATCTTAGGCCGAGTACATGGATACCAAACATGACATGCTTTACAATTGCGCACAAACGTGCAGTGGCAACAAATTAAATACATTTTTAAAAGCCTTTAAAAGCCTTTACAGGTTACCACTGTAGATTTACAGAGGAGGTCTACTGCTAAAATTACTGCCCTTGATCCGACGCTCATGGTGACACCTCACATGCATGGTGCAATTGCTGTTTACATTTGACGACAGACCGACGCTTGCGTTCGCCTTAGCGCGAGAGCAGGGGGCGACAGGGGTGCTTTATTTTTTTTTTCTTTATTATTTTTTTGCTTCTTTATCGTGGCCCCCCCTCGCGATCGCCGCCGGCCAATCGAATCATTCCTATGCTGCTGTATGCTAAACAGCAGCAAAGGAAATGATGTCATCTCTCCTCGGCTTGGTATTTTCCGTTCCGGCGCCGAGGAGAGAAGACATCACTGTGAGTGTAAAACACACACACACACAGTAGAACATGCCAGGCACACAAAACACCCCCCGATCCCCCCACCCGTCACACTGACACCAAGCAGTTTTTTTTTTTTTTTTCTCCTGATTACTGCATGGTGTCAGTTTGTGACAGTGTGTTAGGGCAGTTAGTGTTAGCCCCTTTTAGGTCTAGGATACCCCCCTAACCCCCCCTAATAAAGTATTAACCCCTTGATCACCCCCCGTCACCAGTGTCACTAAGCGATCGTTTTTCTGATCGCAGTATTAGTGTCACTGGTGACGCTAGTTAGGTAGGTAAATATTTAGGTTCGCCATCAGTGTTTTATAGCGACAGGGACCCCCATATACTACCTAATAAAGGTTTTAACCCTTTGATTGCCCCCCTAGTTAGCACCTGCAGTTTGCCCCTCCGCGCGACCCACCCCACCATCGATCGATCGCTGTCACTTACAAAACACTAAACGCATAACTGCAGCGTTCGCAGAGTCAGGCCTTATCCCTGCGATCGCTAACAGTTTTTTTGGTAGCGTTTTGGTGAACTGGCAAGCACCAGCGGTCTAGTACACCCCGGTCGTAGTCAAACCAGCACTGCAGTAACACTTGGTGACGTGGCGAGTCCCATAAATGCAGTTCGTAATAAGAAGGAAAGTTTGGGACTTTATATGAAGCAATTGAGTAGTGGAGGTAGATTACAATATAAACATATTTATTTAGTAGCATGAATTTACATACAAAAAAATAAAAGAATATTTCATATCATATATACACGAGAGACGTGCACAAAGGCCGAGTATGTAAAATGGAAAAATACATGCATAACATCATATGATCAAAACAATGAATACATATATGCATAAGAATAACATGTACATGCCAATAGCAGCAGGCCTACCACGGCACATGCACCCACATGGTACATCTGTATCCACCAGATGGTATAAAAAACATCATGTATTAAAAATAGATAAATCTCAATCCGTATGGGGTATGTGGCTGCAGCATCATATAAAGCTCTACGCGTTTCGTGGGTATTCCCACTCGTCAGGAGCGGATGCGTCAGACATATTCTATGGAATAAAAAGATTTGATTTAAGGAACCGCACTTCTCAAAAAAGTTCAAAAAAATGTTGGTATGGGTGGTTAACCACTGACACTCACCAACCCAGGCATAGACCGCAAAGTGGAGTTATCGGAGCAGGGCTGGCCGAGAACATGGCCTCAACGCGGGAGCTGAGGCGGCATAATACAGGATTGCAGCATCGGATAGGGCAAGAGCTTAAAGTATGGATGAGAGCTCCATGTAGCCAAGAAAGTAGTGTGTATTCAATGGGGCAAGGATATTTGGGAACAAGATTAAATATATGTGTAATTATAATATATTCATCATAGTGATAGTATATAGCAGGAGATGGTGATACAAATAAATGAACCCAGTATAGCTCCATATAAGAGGCGTATAAATAATATGAAAAAGGTAAGGAAGATACACATAATGCCCAAGGATGTGAAAGTATCTGTGTGTAGAAGTGATGAACATGAACATACAACAGATTGTGGTAGGAGTACTGATGGGAATACCACGTGGAATCAAGGGCAAATAGAGTGAACAGAAAGCAAATCCACCAAGAGAGAGAAAAGAAAAGAAGGTAAAGATTAAGAAAGCAAAGGAGAATGCCTACCCTAATGCTGCAACGAAACAACCTCCAGCAGATCGTGTAGCTGGTGTGTGGAGACCCCAAAGGGGAACTGATGAATGGAGCATTTCACTTGAATGGGGGATGTAATTATGCCGCCAACGCCACGCTAATGAGCCAATGGAGGCGAGGGAACCGCACCTGAAGTGAGTGACACTCAACAACCGACGCGGAGACCTCCCCATACCGGGACACATGTTATGGCTAGACGCCGGCGCCATGACCTCATTTCTGACGTCGCACGCACGGAGTGAAGCCGCCACACAGAACAGCGTGGCGCCGATGCGCAAATCGGCAGACGCCCCGTTCTCACAAACACTAGGTGCAGGGGGAGAGTCCAGTGAGCGCATTGCCAATACAAACATTCATCCATATTGTTTAACATCCATGTTTCCATGCTTTGCACATGTTATTCTTTATAGGCAGCAATTTCTCCACTAAGTTTCATGCACCCACACGGACTGCCTCCAACCAGATGTTCCATGCACACTCCCTCTGCCTGGTCATGGTCTGACGTGGGTGGATGGGTCGGTGTTTGGACATGGCTGGGCTCCACCTCTATCGCGGGAGCTGCGATGCGCTCACTGGACTCTCCCCCTCCTCCCCCTGCACCTAGTGTTTGTGAGAACGGGGCGTCTGCCGCTTTGCGCATCGGCGCCACGCTTGTCACGCTGTTCTGTGTGACGGCTTCACTCCGTGCGTGCGACGTCAGAAATGAGGTCATGGCGCCGGCATCTAGCCATAACATCTTGTGTCCCGGTATGGGGAGGTCTCCGCGTCGGTTGTTGAGTGTCACTCACTTCAGGTGCGGTTCCCTCGCCTCCATTGGCTCATTAGCGTGGCGTTGGCGGCATAATTACATCCCCCATTCAAGTGAACTGCTCCATTCATCAGTTCCCCTTTGGGGTCTCCACACACCAGCTACACGATCTGCTGGAGGTTGTTTCGTTGCAGCATTAGGGTAGGCATTCTCCTTTGCTTTCTTAATCTTTACCTTCTTTTCTTTTCTCTCTCTTGGTGGATTTGCTTTCTGTTCATTCTATTTGCCCTTGATTCCACGTGGTATTCCCATCAGTACTCCTACCACAATCTGTTGTATGTTCATGTTCATCACTTCTACACACAGATACTTTCACATCCTTGGGCATTATGTGTATCTTCCTTACCTTTTTCACATTATTTATACGCCTCTTATATGGAGCTATACTGGGTTCATTTATTTGTATCACCATCTCCTACTATATACTATCACTATGATGAATATCTTATAATTACACATATATTTAATCTTGTTCCCAGATATCCTTGCCCCATTGAATACACTCTACTTTCTTGGCTACATGGAGCTCTCATCCATACTTTAAGCTCTTGCCCTATCCGATGCTGCAATCCTGTATTATGCCGCCTCAGCTCCCGCGTTGAGGCCATGTTCTCGGCCAGCCCTGCTCCGATCACTCCACTTTGCGGTCTATGCCTGGGTTGGTGAGTGTCAGTGGTTAACCACCCATACCAACATTTTTTGAACTTTTTTGAGAAGTGCGGTTCCTTAAATCAAATCTTTTTATTCCATAGAATATGTCTGACGCATCCGCTCCTGACGAGTGGGAATACCCACGAAACGCGTAGCTTTATATGATGCTGCAGCCACATACCCCATACGGATTGAGATTTATCTATTTTTAATACATGATGTTTTTTATACCATCTGGTGGATACAGATGTACCATGTGGGTGCATGTGCCGGTGGTAGGCCTGCTGCTATTGGCATGTACATGTTATTCTTATGCATTCATTGTTTCGATCATATGATGTTATGCATGTATTTTTCCATTTTACAAACCCAGCCTTTGTGCACGTCTCTCGTGTATATATGATATGAAATATTCTTTTATTTTTTTTGTATGTAAATTCATGCTACTAAATAAATATGTTTATATTGTAATCTACCTCCACTACTCAATTGCTTCATATAAAGTCCCAAACTTCCCTTCTTATTACGAACTGCATTTATGGGACTCGCCACGTCACCAAGTGTTACTGCAGTGCTGGTTTGACTATGACCGGAGTGTACTAGACCGCTGGTGCTTGGCAGTTCACCAAAACGCTACCAAAAAAACTGTTAGCGATCGCAGGGATAAGGCCTGACTCTGCGAACGCTGCAGTTATGCGTTTAGTGTTTTGTAAGTGACAGTGATCGATCGATCGATCGATCGATCGATGGTGGGGTGGGTCGCGCGGAGGGGCAAAATGCAGGTGCTAACTAGGGGGCAATCAAGGGGTTAAAACCTTTATTAGGTAGTATATGGGGGTCCCTGTCGCTATAAAACACTGACGGCGAACCTAAATATTTACCTACCTAACTAGCGTCACCAGTGACACTAATACTGCGATCAGAATAACGATCACTTAGTGACACTGGCGACGGGGGGTGATCAAGGGGTTAATACTTTATTAGGGGGGGTATCCTAGACATAAAGGGGGCTAACACTAACTGCCCTAACACACTGTCACAAACTGACACCATGCAGTAATCAGAAAAAAAAACAAAAAAAAAAACTGCTTGGTGTCACTGACGGGGGGGGGGGGGGGGGGTGTTTTGTGTGCCTGGCATGTTCTACTGTGTGTGTGTGTGTTTTACACTCACAGTGATGTCTTCTCTCCTCGGCGCCGGAAAATACCGAGCCGAGGAGAGAGGACATAATTTCCTTTGCCGCTGTTTAGCATACAGCAGCATAGGAATGATTCGATTGGCCGGCGGTGATCGCGAGGGGGGGGGGGGGCACGAATGGATGGCCTCCCCCTCACCTTCGATCGCCGCTGGACAAAAGCCGACCGCCTTGGGCACCGGTACGCAATTCTGCCTGCACGTGCCATTCTGCCGACGTATATCGTCGTGAGGCGGTCGGCAAGTGGTTAATGTCCCAGGAACTCTCAACTTCATGCATCCTCCCCCTATGCAATGCTTTATTTGCATGTTCTCTCTTTTCGGGAATGTAGAAATGTACACACACACACACACACACTAAAGACAGGCAGGTCGTTACCTAGCATGTCTATATATTGTACAGGATTTGTCATGTCTATACTGCCAAGAGTGTGCCTTTTACACACAGGAGGCACTATGAGGATCTCTGAACAATTGTTTTGAAAACCGTTTTGAAAATACATAATAACTGAATTAGTTTTTCTTGCTTTGATCTAGGAAAAGGTTATCATGTAAGAGTAGCATTTACTTACCTCTTGATGATTAGCTTGAAGAATTTCTGATACAGAAACTGCTAAGCAAAGAGCCTGGCTAAGATCAGTGTCATCTTTCAGAGCGATGAGGCTACTACCAAACAGATTTTGGTTATCCTAGAAAGAAAAACATGACCTATGAATCGATAAATGCATTTACACAGTAAAGCTTTGTTTACACAGACCAGCTTGCAAATGTAAGTCTGAAGAGCAATGTGTACTGCAACTATTTGCAAAGTATTTAAAGAGATTCAGTCCGCCTTCTTGAAGCCCTTAACAGCCCCCATTCACTTATGCTCTGGGAGTGTTGAAGGCAGATCTTTATGGGAGTGCTGGCTGTGGATCCTATCAGGTTGTTAGCAGACCTTTAGCTCTTTTCGAGCAGTGCTAAACTTCCTTAAGCCAGCTAACAAGGTAGGAACTCTCACCAAGATCGATCTGCATCTAGAATTCCCTGACTGGATTTTTACTATTAAGGTGAGAATTACATTTTGTTTGGTACTCTATTAAGGGTGAGCGGGGTAAGTTTCTTACCTTGCTCTAAAAGATATTTTGTATCCAGAGCTCAGTGGCATATAAACAAGTTCCTCACACAATTTCCAGAGTATACTTTCAGGGACTGCTTTAAAACTGTGAAGAATCAGGCAAAGTTGGGGGGGGCATCACTTGGTAGGCAATGTGGCCACAGCTGTTTGGAGGACAATAAACTAATCTGTACTAGAGCTGCACAATAAAATCGTTAAAGAATCTAGATTGCAAGATCTTAAAAAAAAACATTTCCTTGATTCAGTGCAAAGAGTTCTCTGCTTAAGCCGACAGCTGTCAAAAAATCCCCCCAGCCTGCCAAGTTTCTCACAACACCAGGCGGTCTGCAAATGAGGTAAGTTTAACCACTTAAAAGGAGAAGTCCAGCCTGAGCTCGTTTGGCTGGGCTTCCCCTTTGGGTCACAGGAGTGCAATTTGTTTTGCACTTCTGTGACCCATTTTCAGCAGAGAGCCGTCTGAAGTCCGCTCTTTGCTGACGTCACTGAAATCAGTCCAGGCACGGTGTCATCCCGACTCTGGGAGCCTGGACCCGCCATCTCAGCCTCCCCGCCCCTCCACAGCTCAGCACTCCAGTGAGCTTGGAGGAGCAGGAGAGCTGCTGATTGACAGGCAGCAGCTCTCTGCTCAGGGAGCCAAGAGAACTGAGCCATCGGCGGTGTTCAATGGCTCAGTTCTCAGTGCAGAGGCGCCGGGGGACCAATGCTGCATCCACCTAGGCAAGTATAAAACTGCAATAATGCCCAAACCCATACTTCTCTTTTAAAGTGACTGTAAAGGTTTGTTTAAAAAAAAAAAAAAAAAAAAAAAAAAAAAACAAACAAACAAACATGTTATACTTACCTCCGCTGTGCAGCCCGGATCCTCCTCTTCTTGGGTCCCTCATTGCTGCTCCTGGCCCCGGCCGCCTATCGAGTGCCCCTGCCAGCATCTTCCTATGGGGGCACCCGAGTCGAGTCAAAGCTCTGTGTATCCATTCAGACATGGAGCCCCAACCGAGCCCCGCCCCCTCTTCCCTGACTGGCTGACTGACAGTCGTGGGAGCCAATGGCGTCATTGCTGTTTCTCAGCCAATCAGGAGAAGTTTCACGGACGGCTTAGACATTCGTGGACATCGCTGGAGAGAAATGGGGCTCAGGTAATTAGGGGGTGCTGGGGAGGCTGCTACACACAGACTTTTTTTATCTATCTATATATATATATATATATATATATATATATATATCTCTATCTATCTATCTATCTATCTATCTATCTATCTATCTATCTATCTATCTATCTATCTATCTATCTATCTATCTATCTCTCTATCTATCTCTCTATCTATCTATCTATCTATATATATATATATATATATATAATGTATTAAAAAAAAAAAAACTTGCGTCTTTACAACTCCTTTAAAGACTACCATATTTTCCGGTGTATAAGGCAACCGGGCCTATAAGACGACCCCATAATTTTACCGTTTTTCTACAGTTTTTGCCTATACTCAACGTAAGAGGATCCCCCTTCCGAGGCGTCATATTTCCTAGATTTCCCTCTTCTTGCTGGAGCTGGAGCCATACCGTGCTAAGCCAATCATGGCGAGTGATGTATTCTCTTAATGAATACAAAACCTGCTCGGATTGGCAGATGCTGTAACATCATCAGCCCGCACCTTTTAGACTCGCAAAGCCAATCCGAACAGGCCACTGTATGTAGCCTGCTCTGATTGGCAGAGGATGTTACACCAATCTGAGCAGGCTCTGTATTCATTAATAGAATACATCGCTCGCTGGGATTGGCTCAGCGGTGTATACTGTATGTAGTCGAAGCTACATACAGTGGGCTGCATTTTATACCCGGCGTATAAGACAAACCCCCCTTTTGGCCTTTTTTTTTTTTAAGTGTAAAAGGCCGTCTCATACGCTGGAGAATATGGTAAACGTTTTTCTGACACCTGTTGCTTACAAGTTCAAATCAGTATTTTTTGCTAGAAAATTACTTAAAACCCCCCAAACATAACATATTTTTTTTTTTAACAGAGACCCTAGAGAATAAAATGGTGGTTGTTGCAATATTTTATGTCACACTGTATTTGCGCAGCAGTCTTTCAAATGCAATATTTTTTTGAAAAAAATACACTTTAATGAATTAATAAAAAACGAAAAACAGTAAAGTTAGCCCAATTTTGTTGTATAATGTAAAAGTGGATGTTACACCGCGAGAAATCGAGAGAGAATCGTGATCTTTATTCTAAGCAAAAAAATTGTGATTCTCATTTTAGCCAGAATCGTGCAGCTCTACTCTGTACTCACAGGGCCAAGATAAAGACTGTCCTAGAAGGCATAGAGAAAAACTCATCTCAGCAAGAAAAGTTCATTTACAGGCTTACCTTACGGAAAGACGCAGGAGTTTTATTGTAGTAATGCTGGGCTAAACTGAACAGGTCTTCAATGTCTCCGACCTCTAAATTTGTTGGGGGACTTTCCAGGAATTCTGGAACAAAGTGTAGAAATTTTAAGTTTTGAGTTTAAACCTATTTATGACACTTCTAAAATAAAAAAAAAAAAAAATCACTTAAATAAGCATAGAGACAAATGAACAAAACCTTTATAACGCAAGGGTGCTCAATGGTGGCCCACGGAGCCCTCTGATGTAACCCATGACCTCAAACCAGATGGTGGAACCGGCAAGCCTAGATCGCAATTAATGGGTTGCTGATCTGCCATCCCAGAGCATAAGAGTGTTTGGAGCTGGCAGTGGAGGAAGCAGGTGGCCACAGAGGGGGCAGGAGCTGCATAAGCCAATGTTTTCTGTTTAGCACTGTCCCAGGCAGAGTGATACCAAGTGCGCTTCGCCTGGAAAATTTTGTGGCATATCCTGTGAGTTTGTTGCACTATCAAAAAGTGCACCACACCCGCAAGGTGTAATAAAAAAAAAAGTCTATGGCTCAGTGCAGCTAACCCGCAAAAAAGCTGCAGGTGCACTGTGCTACACCCGCAGTGTGGGTAAACTGCAGCACATCAGTATTAAATTCAGCCTTATAAGGGGCTCAGAACAGTAAGGGCTCTCTTACATTTGCGGTTTGGAGGGCAGTAAAACCTCATAGTTCATTGTGGCCCACGACCAGTTACAAAAACACTCAAATGACCATTACTCTTCAAAAGATTGAGCACCCCCTGCTTTAAAAGCATGTTAAAAAACATATCACATACATATACTTGAGTTTTAAAACCATCCAAGTAAATATTAAATTCATGTTTTATAAAACGGATGCCTCCATTGTCTTGTTGAGTGCCACTTTACTTACTCTGAGCTGTGACAGCATTACTAGATGCTCTCTTAACACCTTCACAGCTATTTATATCACTAACCCCAATGAATAACAATCACACTATTTTATCAATGGGTGTCATGCATTACAGCACTGATAGTCGGCAACAATACTCAGGTAGGCTAATGTTTAAACAATGCTCAACTGGTACTAAGAGGCCCAAAGTGTGCCAAGAAAATATCTCCCACACCATTACTATCACCAGCCTGAAACGTTGATACAAGGCAGGATGGATCCATGCTTTCATGTTGTTTATGCCAGATTTTGACCCTACTGTGACAGACCTAGCCAGGACAGAGGCTTTTGGAGGGGACTGAATGCTAGCCTCTTGCCGATCAGTAATGGGCCCTGGCATTTGGGGGAACAGTGCCCTTTGTGAGCTGTATGCTTGGGGACCCTTGAGGAGGCGTTGAAGTGGGATCTGTATAACATGTGTTTGAAAAGATTTTATTCCTGCTTGAACCTCAAGACAGAGCCTTGTCTCATATTTGGGGGAGAATTATTTGTATGGGTTCCTTGTTCAGCTGATTGAAGTGTTCAGTAGCTGTCTTTGTGTTCGGAAATGGAATGTCTTAAACAACTTTAACCCCTTTCATACTCGGGATGTCGTTACACATACCATCTGAATGTTGCAGCTAAAATTGAGACTCAGACCAGGCAACATTTTTTCCAATCTTCTATTGTCCAATTTTGGTGAGCCTGTGCGAATTATAGCCCCAGTTTCCTATTCTTAGGTTTGATGTGTTGTGCATTCAGAGATGTTATTCTGCATATGTTTGTTTTAACGAGTGGTTGTTTGCGTTACTGTTGCCTTTCAATCATCTAAAACCAGTCTGCCCAGTCTCCTCTGACATCAACAACTGCCACTAACTGGATATTTTCTCTCTTTCAGACCATTCTCTGTAAACCCTAGAGATGGTTGTGCGTGAAAATCCCAGTAGATCAGCAGTACTTGAAATACTCAAACCACCCATCTGGCACCAACAACCAAGCTACGTTCAAAGTCTCATAAATCCCCTTTCTTCCCCATTCTGATGCTTGGTTTGAACTTCAGCAATTCATCTTCACCACATCTAGATGCCTAAATGCATTAAGTTGCTGCCATGTGATTGGCCGATTAGCAATTTGTGTTACCAAGTAATTGAACAGGTGTACCTAATAAAGTGGTGTGTGAGGCGAGCGTATGTGGCCACACAAAGCCTTAAATAGGAAGAAAAAAAAAAAAATCTACTATAACAATTTTATAAAGAATCAACTGTAGCATTCACCTCCCCACTCTTCCCGTTACATTTTGTATTTACTAGATCACATGACCTTTAAGCACATCAAATCCCCCTAATTCCCTAGTGTGAAGTCACAGATGGCTAAGACACTGCCAGAGTAATGTGTAGTCATATCTATAGAAGGCCAGCTTTGGGTAACAAAAATGTAAAAATCGTTTCATGGTCTGGCCCTTACTTAGAAGCTCTTCTTTACTTTCCATTTCTTCTGTCAGAACAACATCTCTGAAAAGACATAAAAGCCCATTAGTGAAATGCAGACTCAGGGCACCTACACATCAGATCTTTAGCTTGTGTACTCACTTTACATTGACAAGCATTATCAGCATCAAGAAGTATATAAAGAATGGATCTGCCTGCTGTAAATAACCATCCCAAATTGCTTGAGTGACTTCGACTGTGCAGTGATAAGCAAATAGGCTTCCCAGCTGAAAAACACAAAAGCACACAAAAGAGGAACAAAATCTAAGTCTGCTCAGTCGAGAATGATTTACTGTCAATCTACATAGTGCCAACAAGTATTTTACTGTAGGTCTAAACCCAAACTGGGTGACATTTAGTTTGATAAAGCACTGTATTAAACAGTTGCCCAATTTTCATCAAACACATTTTACCATGTTCCATTCTTTTTTTTTGTAACATACTTTTAAATATTATAAAGATTATAAAGATTGCAACAAAAGTATTTTGTTCTCGAAGTATCTCTCAAACTTCCTGCTGACTTGGCCATGGCGAGATCAGCTGGAAGTGGGAGTGGTTAACTGAGAAAAGTTGGCCCCTTCTTTACAACAGCGTTATCTTAATGTTATCAGTGATTATCTATAAGCCATTTTCAACATTTGCCAAACAAACCTTTTGATACAGGCAGTCCAGTGTTAGGCCTCGTGTACACTGCTGCTGGTAAAATGATGTTTAGAAGCAGTTGGGCATTTTTTTCAACTGCCCCTGAACTCTCCTCTATGTTATCTTTATCAGTACATGTACACAGGGTCATTTATAGTCGCTTCTAGGCAGTTGCGTTTAGAGGCTTTTTTTGGAACCCCAAAAAAATGCGTTCAGAAACTGTGTTGGCATTTCAAGCGGCTAAACACGGCTACCCGCGTTTAGGTCTAGTAGCGTTTTTAAAAGGGAAACATTTTATTTATTACTTTTGAGCCTGGAAAATGCTAAAAACACACCAAAAACTCAATTATCACGGTATGCAAGCTTGATATGCCATGTGATATTCCCCTCATCAGCCAATTATGCTGTATAATACACAACTTGCCTTACTTGACGCTGAAGTTGAATAGGAATTTCACTCATCCGTCAACCATTGAGAATTTGCGAACTAGATGAGGTCTAACCTTTTCCAAGAGAACGTTAAAGGTGGCAATTGACATGCGTGCAAAATTTAAAAATTTCTCTGGGTAATTACGCAGCTGAACATACATATTAGAAAAGGTATCCTGTGGACATGCGTTGAGCCATCAATGGATATGTGTCCAGTAACGACAAACTCTGGTCCTCTCCAATTTTCTACGTCTTTGGAGCCTCAGCAAAAGCAACAGCAGGAGCATTTCCTCACACATGCTCATCATAGTATCCATATTAACAAACCAACCAAAAAATAACAGCTAGCTACAAGCACACTGCTTTCCCAGCTGCTACTCACACTGTTCTCTTACAGAATGGCTGAAATAGTTAATACTTGTTTTTAGTGCCATCTAATCATTTGGAAGGGTCTCCTGAGGTTACCTTTAGTAAATGCTCCTGAATGCAAACACAGCTTGTAAACACACGTTTTTAAACTTGGATTACTAGCTGTGATGTTCCAGCGTTCAGGAGAGGTTGAGTAACGTCCCGTGTACATGAAGCCTTAAAGTGTAAAATCAGTCTGTATATGCAGTAAAAATGCTTGTTATACAGGGAGGGAAAAAAAGTATTTGATCCCCTGCTGATTTTGTACGTTTGTCCACTGACAAAGAAATGATCAGTCTAGAATTTTAATGGTAGGTTTATTTTAACATTGAGAGACAGAACAAGAAAAATATCAAGAAAAACGCATTTCAAAAAAGTTATAAATTGATTTGCATTTTAATTAGTGAAATAAGTATTTGATCCTCTATCAATCAGCAAGATTTCTGCTCCCAGGTGTCTTCTATACAGGTAACTAGCTGAGATTAGGAGCACTCTCTTTAACCACTTCAATACTGAGGGCGTCATATGACGTCCTTGACTTTGAGTGTGGATATCTTAATGATGCCTGCAGCTACAGGCATCATTCAGATATCATTCTTTGCAGCTAGCGATTCTGTGCACGATAAGAACGAACATAGCGGCAGTTTCACCGCTTGATCGTTCTTATAGGCGACGGGAGGGGACCCCCCCCGGACCCCCTCCCCAACACCAACACCATCCTGTGCTTCTCCGGGCTCTCCCGTGCCATCAAGGGCTCAGAGAAAGAATTGGCCCGCGCTGGATGACGACAATAGAGATGTCCGGTGACCAGATGGATCTCTATGACCGTCGGAGGCCCGGGCGTGACATTATGACTTCACGCCCGGGTTCCCGAAGTAAATAAAGCCGCGACCGCGGCTGTCAGCATGAGAGCGGTGAAATTTTTTTCTCGATCTCATGCTTTCTAGCCTGGAGGAGAGATGCGGGGTCCTTTTGACCCTGCATCTCTCCATAAAAAGGACCTGTCACAATAGATTCCTAGTACAAGGGATGTTTACATTCCTTGTAATAGGAATAAAAGTGATAAAAAAAAAATAAAAAAAAACAAAAAACAAAAACGTAAAAATGCCCCTGTCCCCAATAGCTCGTGTTCAGAAGCGAACGCACATGTAAGCCCTGCCCACATATGTAAACACCGTTCAAACCACACATGTGAGGTATCGCCGCGTGCGTTAGAGCGTGTGCAACAATTCTAGCACTAGATGTTCTCTAACTCTAAACTGGTAACCTGTAAAAATTTTCAAAGCATCGCCTATGGAGATTAAGTACCGAAGTTTGGTGCCATTCCATGAGTGTGCGCAATTTTAAAGCATGACATGTTGGGTATCTATTTACTCGGTGTAACATCATCTTTCACATTATACAAAAAATTGTGCTAACTTTACTGTTTTGTTATTTTTTAATTAAAAAAAAAGGGGTTTGAAAAATTATTGCACAAATACCGTGCAAGATAAAAAGTTGCAATGACCGTCATTTTATTACCTACGGTGTCTGCTAAAAAAAACATATGTTTGGGGGTTCTGAGTAATTTTCTAGCAAAGTAGTTAATCTCGGCTTGTTACCTGTATATGACACCTGTCAACAGAAGCAAGCAATCAGATTCCAATCTCTCCTCCATGGCCAAGATCAAAGAGCTGTTCAAGGATGTCAGGGACAAGATTGTAGACCTACACAAGGCTGGAATGGGCTACAAAGACCATCGTCAAGTAGCTTGGTGAGAGTGTAATAACAGTTGGGATGATTATTCGCAAATGGAAGAAACACAAAATAACTGTCTCCCTCGGTCTGGGGCACCATGCAAATTCTCACCTTGTGGAGTTTCAATGATCACGAGAACGGAGAGGCATCAGCCCAGAACTACACGGGAAAATCTTGTCAATGATCTCAAGGCAGCTGGGACCATAGTCACCAATAAAACAATTGGTAACACACTAGGCCAGGAAGGACTAAAATCCTGCAGCACCCGTAGGGTCCCCTTGCCCAAGAAAGCACATGTACAGGCCCGTCTGAAGTTTGCTAATGAACATCTGAAGGGAGAACTAAGGGAAAGTGTTGTGGTCAGATGAGACCAAAATCAAGCTCTTTGGCATCAACTCAACTCGCTGCGTTTGGAGGAGGAGGAATGCTGCCTATGACCCCAAGAACACCATCGCCACCGTCAAACATGGAGGTGGATACATTATGCTTTGGGGTTTTTTTTTCTGCTAAGGGGAAAGGACAACTTCACTGCATCAAAGGGCATTGAAAATGGGTCGTGGATGGGTATCCCAGCATGACAATGACCCAAAACACACGGCCAAGGCAACAAAGGAGTGGCTCAAGAAGAAGCACATTAAGGTCCTGGAGTGGCCTAGCCAGTCTCTAGACCATAATCCCATAGAAAATATGTGGAGGGAGCTGAAGGCATCCAATTACCAAATGTCAGCCTCGAAACCTTAATGACTTGGAGAGGATCTGCAAAGAGGAGTGGGACAAAATCCCTTCTGAGATGTGTGCAAACCTGGTGGCCAACTACAAGAAACGTCTGACCTCTGTGATTGCCAACAAGGGTTTTACCACCAAGTACTAAGTCACGTTTTGCGAAGGGGTCAAATACTTATTTCACTCATTAAAATGCAAATCAATTTATAACTTTTTTTAAATGCTTTTTTCTGGATATTTTTGTTATTTCTCTCACTGTTAAAATAAACCGACTATTAAAATCATAGACTGGTCATTTGTCTGTGGGCAAATGTACAAAATCAGCAGGGGATCAAATAGTTTTTTCCCCTCACTGTACTTACTGTGGAGCCTAAGGGGTTAATACTCTGCATTGTGTAAAAAAACTGTTTGGTCCTGTATTCTCTGATCCTCTTCTTCCACTGTCCCCAATCCATCTCCCGACAGTACAGAGCTTTGTGGGCCCTCCGCACATGCTCAGTTTGGTGTGTATTGCTAGAGTGATTTTTATTTCTTGGGAGGGTACATGTGTTCAGCACAGGGCCTAGCATCACTGTCCAGAGAGAGGGTTAGGGGTCATGCAGCCTCATAGGACAGTCAGAGGAGAATGAAAAACGCCTTCTACAAGCTCTTACCAGATGTCAAAAGACTGATATATATTGCTACGTATAGAAAAAATGCAGCGCATAATAAATATGTGAGAAAACAGAACTCATCAGGTTCTGAATTAGTGCTAAAAAAGATGCTAAAAAACAAAAAATAGAAAGTAAACAAAGTCAATAAGTGAATGTGAATGTCCCACTGCACCAAAAGGTGAGTATACTCCAAGAGGTGGTGATATTCAAATAGTTGTCAGAAGTCAAATTTCATCATAAACCGACATTTCAACTGGATGGACCAATCATGGCACAAGTAATGTGTAGAGACTCTTACCAGATCCCGTGGATTCCCATGTCAGCGACAGGGAATCGCATGAGCAGTGTGCCACCAAAGGCGTGGAAAAGGAAGTCTTGACACTCGGATCCTCTAGGCTGTAGTCTGCATGGATCTCCGGGGGCCACCAGGTATGCCCCTGTTGAAGACCCCTAGGTCGAAACGCGTCGGTCCCATTTACTATCCTCCATGTTGCCCACTTGTTTTTATTTATCATGATCACGTTTTTATTTGTTCATGGTTCTTTTATGAATAAAAACACCTTTTTTTACCTGCACCATGTGGGGGCATATTTTTTCTTTCTCCACATCTCTTGAATGAGGTCAAGTGCCCCCAATAGCTTTTCAAGTGACGTCTTTGCCCATCCGATCCATCCCTCGGCGGTTTACTGTGAGGACCTACCTGGTGGCCCCCGGAGATCCATGCAGACTACAGCCTAGAGGATCCGAGTGTCAAGACTTCCTTTTCCACGCCTTTGGTGGCACACTGCTCATGCGATTCCCTGTCGCTGACATGGGAATCCACGGGATCTGGTAAGAGTCTCTACACATTACTTGTGCCATGATTGGTCCATCCAGTTGAAATGTCGGTTTATGATGAAATTTGACTTCTGACAACTATTTGAATATCACCACCTCTTGGAGTATACTCACCTTTTGGTGCAGTGGGACATTCACATTCACTTATTGACTATGTTTACTTTCTATTTTTTGTTTTTTAGCATCTTTAGCACTAATTCAGAACCTGATGAGTTCTGTTTTCTCACATATTTATTATGCGCTGCATTTTTTCTATACGTAGGTTTGTTTTTGTCAGACTGTATGCAGCAGCTCCCTTATAGCTGTATTTGTTAGTGCGGTGTTTCACATCCACTCTGATATATATTGCTGATGAGAAAAGGTATTTTTGTAGTTTATATTTACTAAAATAAATGCATTTACATGTTCTGTGTACTGTGGGAGACCAGATATAGTGAGCACAGGGTCCTGGGTTTAGTAACACTTTAAAAACTCTGAAGTTTAAACTAAGTGCTTATCACTTCTGGAACTTTTCCAAGTTTTTGGAAAATGCATGAAACAAAAAAAATTATTTCCATTTCAAGTGTTGCTTGAAACGGGAATTTCCAGCTCTCCATAATCAAGTTCATTCCAACCCAATAGTCCCTGAATAAAGCTTTGTGAGGAGGTTATTTTCTGCAATATCTGATGTTGCGCAAGGAAGCAAGGCTACCAAACATTACATTTGGCTACACTGCCCATAGCTATTCAGCCAGTAAGTAGCTGCCAGTCACTCTACTTCAATATTTTATCATCATTATGCTTTAGGTTTAGTTTTATTTTTCTTTCTTACGGACTGGATTTACTTGTCAACCCTATACCAAACATAAAAATAGATGTTCAGATAAAGTTGAAAACATTTGGACAACATAGTTATGATTTGCTCTTTGAAGCAAGCTTAGGCATGCTCGGCTGGTGAAAAATCTAGTATATAAGCCATTGTTCTTTGTTTATGAGCCATTTATATGTGGCTCATGAAATGACGGCCTTTTATCAATAAAAATTATCATTTACTAAAATTAGTAAAGGTCATTTACTTGGCAAACAATTTTTTTACAAAAATCACTTTGCTATGTGAACAGACTCTCCTCCTTTAAAATGATCCCAATATGTAGATTCAGACAAATGTTTTTGAATCCCAAATTCACTGTATTCAAGTTACACATAAGAACAGATCAACTTTATGCCAAAAAAAAAAAAAAAGTTACCCAGTTAAGCGCATAAAGGTCCGGTGTGATTTTCTTGGTATCTAGAAAAGAACAGAGTTCTGGCTCATGGTACTGAAGAAGCAGACGAAATAAGTGAAATGGTTTTCCTTTCTTGTAACAATCCCTAAAATCAAAAAAGGAAGTTTTTGATAAAATGTAGCAGCACAGTAATTCAATTACTAACTATTAAATATACCGTATTTATCGGCGTATAACACGCACCGACGTATAACACGCACCCCAATTTAGGAGGGAATTTTAAGGAAAAAAAACTTTTAGGAGGGAAGTTGAAGGGAAAAAATCTTACATTTAAATGCCCATCAGTGCAGCCTTCCCCAGTGCACCCTTGTCAGTGCAGCCTTCCCCAGTGCAGCCTTCCCCAGTGCAGCCTTCCCCAGTGCAGCCTTCCCCAGTGCAGCCTTCGATCCCCTGTCTTCAAAATCGCCGACCGCGATTTGAAAATGGCGCCGCCGGCGCCGAAATACACAGAGCCGGTCCTCGTTCACTTTCGGCTCCACTCGTAGTCCCGAGCGGAGCTAGCCGAGTAGGTTCGGATAGCTCCGCTCGGGACTACGAGTGGAGCCGAAAATGAACGAGAGCCGCCGGAAAGAGCCGAGGACCGGCTCTGTGTATTTCGGCGCCTGCGGCGCCATTTTCAAATCGCGGTCGGCGATCTTTGAGTTGTTCAGCTCAGGGGATCGGCGTATAACATGCACCTGCGACTTTCCCCTGATTTTAAGGGGGAAAAAGTGCGTGTTATACGCCGATAAATACGGTATATTAATCTTGTAATTTTCTCTCTAAAGAACTAAGAAATTAAAAAACTTTAGGTTAAAATACATTGGAGAAAAAAAAAACAAAAACAAATCAATGGATAATAAAATTGCAAACCAACAGATGTTTGCTTTCACCGAAACCCAAATTAGTTTTTCTGTATACAGGAACACTTTCACTTTCTACTACACTATATAAATTTTGTGTATTTGTTTTCAAAGTAAGGGATTGTATGGCAAGTACAAAAATACTATTTTCTGTCTTGTTGATTGAGGGACACAGTTGATTGAGGGACACAGAAGTCTAACTTTTGGGATGTCCAAAAGCAGGCCAACAAAAGAATGGGCAATGCAGCAAACATGAACAAGCCCATGAAAATGGACTAGGGACAGTCTGCAGTTTAAAAACCCACCTAAAATGAACGCCCAAAGCCGACATTAGATGAGGCTTCAACATCCACCTGGTAGAACTTTTAGAACATGTAAAGAGACAATCAGATGGCAACCTTTAAAGTCTATGAAACATTTGCTTGATGCTGAAAATCTCAAGAGGCTCTCAGAAATCTAGTAGAGTGTGCTTCATCAGGGTAGAGTGGAATCCAATCCTTGAGACAATAAGCTTAGATGGTCTGTTAAACCCTATTGGTATATGTGATGACAACTGATTTGTATATAATATAAAATCAAATAAAGTTTTTTTTTTAATATATAAAAAGAAGAAAAGGATGATGGTCTGCCTCAGTCACCTAGAAATAGTGGAAGAAGCCAGTATACCCTTACTGGGATTCACCCAGGATGACCGTGGCTGAGCGATGGACTCTCACAGCTCAGATCATACCCAGACAATGGAGGGAAACTTCCCTTTGGTGAACTGGAGCTGGACAGAGGGACAAACCAGCAATGCCCTGGTTGAAAGGAAAGGCAGAAATTACCTAAAGCTGGGTAAACACTAGAAGATTTTCAAAGGAACATTCGTACCAAAATTGTTTGTACAATGACTGGATGAACGTTGTTTGAAAGTGCTTCAAAATTTTATTTGCTTGATTTTGGATTTAATGTCATTTCCAAAAGGAAAACTACATATACTATTAGAAATTTAAGACTTTTTTTCTAATTTCCACACTTTCTAGTCACTGTTCAGGAAAAATTATTATTGATTTGACCCCACTAACTATTAGAATATCAAACTAACGTTCTTAAAAAAAAAAAAAAATTTCAAAAGAAATTCTACTAGTGTATACTGTAGCTAGCTTTAGGCAAAAACAACATCTTAGGCCTGGGATAGTGGGACTGCCTTGAAAGAGGTTACTATCAAGCCTACGACTCCCAGAAGCAAAGAGCCAAACAGCTCCATGACCATGAGTGTCTGGAGTTTCTCCTGAAGAATAAACACTGGCCTAAGCTGTGTTCAGAACTGGTCCCAGATACTCCAAATGATGAGCCAATTCCACCGACAAATTCTGAAGGTTTAGGATCCATTTGTAACATCAGGATGGTCAATTTCACACTGTCTGAAAGAGCCGGCAATGACTTGTTCCTCAACAGAAGGTCATCTTAATATCCCACAAAATGGGTGCTACAAAAGCACAACAGAGCTAGAATATGGGCCAGCAGCTTGGTCAATACTGGAGGTGCAGACTAGAAGCTGAAAGGCAGGGCCTTAAAGGATCAACTGGTGCGCTGTAAAGATGGAGCCCTGTACAGCAAAAAGAGTAGGTGGAGTTCTCATATATGTAAAAAATAGCATAAGGCTAATGTGAATTAACCAATGATTGTCTGATGTTAAGGTGGGAGAAAAATTAAGTTGTGGTGATCCCCAATGTCTTTGGTTTGATAGTAAAAAAACAAAAAAAAAAAAAAAAACAACACTGAAGCAAGAGAGGTCCCCCCTTGCTTTTGGTAGGTTACAAAGGTTCAACTTAGGAAAATAATGCATTGTGTGGAACCATTCATGTTTACTGTAATGTGCTAGATTAGGACAGCCAGTTAGGGGGGCACAACAACGCCAGTTAATTAGGATACTGTGATAATCCATGGTGTTACCCTCTCTTGCTTTTTGCTGTTGTGTCTGTACATGCTACCTGACCTGTCAGCTGCTTTGCGTTAGATATTGCCCTGAAGTTTATTATTTCAGTTTAAAATGTCAGGTCATACATAATTATTGTATTGTAACACTGTAAATTTATGTCTGGCGTGTCATTGTTGGAACCTGTATTGTAATTGCACAATGTACTAAAAACAAAAATGAAAAACCAGAGCTGAAAAATCATATTCAAAAAGTTTTGGATTTCAAAAGGACAAATTTTGCTGAAATTTCCTGAAAAATAAATTAAGCCTAGGTTCACACATACCAGCGCGATTCCAGCACCGGTCCCTGCATCGCATCTCTCCCTCAGGCAGTTGACACCTGCAGCGGTTCGCAGAGGGCAGTGTGAATACAATGTTAATGACACCCACAGATCGGTTCACAGATCGCAGTACAACTGTGAACTTGCACAGGAATCAGATCGTGTGGGTGAGAACACCCATGCTATCTGATTCCAGTGCGGGGAAAAAAGTCCCTGCACTATTTCCTGCGAATCCAATGCGCGTTCAGCCATACAACTGTATGGCTGAACTTGAATTGCAAAGACATCGCATGCGATTGGTACCGCAGTGTGGGTGTGAATCACATGCGATGTGCGAACACAGACAAGTGTGAACCCGGGCTAAAAGATTGGCGTAAAACTAGAGGCAGCTAGATTATGTCAGTTAAATTAGTAAGAGTAAAAAAAAAATAATATGGTTCACTAAAAAACGAGGTAGTTGGATTACTAAAAAAAATTTTTTTTTAAATCAGCATATAGGAAATTCAGGGAAGCGGTAAGTGTAGCTGATAAAGAAGTGTATAAAAATATACAAAAAAGGAGGCCAAACACGTGATCAGTGCTACCAAAGCACAGAAAAAGGAGATGGCCAAATCTATTAAATCTATTAAGAAAGGAGATGAATCTATAAAAGGTACATCAGTAATAAATAAAAAGGGAAAAATACAATGGGATCACTAAAATAAAAACTGAGCACAACGCTTATGTTGAGAGAGAACTGGATGTAGCAAACCATTTAAACAATCCTGCTGTTCAGTCTTCTCAGAAATAACCTGCATTAACAATAACAAGTTTGGGGATCATGGTGGCTCTAGTAATGACAGTTCATTTTCAGGATTCCTAGAGGCAGAAGTATCAGAGGAACTGGCTTGGTTAAAGCGTAAGGCGGAACTTCACTCTTCTGGTCAACACTGACTATTTTTAATGCTTATACTGCTAGCATTGGTAAATAGATAAGAAGATATATCATATTTACTTGTTTTGTTTTACATTTCTTCAGTTACTTCCTGGTTTCTAGGCCTAGGCAAATGATGTTGTACATCCAAGGAGTCTTCAGGAGGGTAGGAGTGGTTTTCTCAGCTAAGCACACCCTCCTGCCTGCATACCTGAGCTAAGGGCAGATGGAATCCAGGAAGTAAATGCTACACAAATCCACTACTCTTGCTACAGTCGGAAATGGAGTGTTTTTCAAAAAGTAACTTCAAAGGTATAGTTCAAGCAATCTCTTCTAACAGGAGAAGACCCCATGTCCACCGGCACCCGCTGAATGGCAGACTGCCATTCTGTCAGTGTAATGGTGTAAACAAGGCAGACTGCCATTCTGCCAGTACAGAAGGCATGGATCCTGTGTTCCTGTCAAGCAGAAAGACTGATCCACTACACTGAAACATTAAATAGGCACACAGTTAACCCTTTGATCGCTCCTGATGTTAACCTCTTCCCTGCCAGTGTCTTTAGTACAGTGACAGTGCAGATTTTTAGCACTGATCACTGTATAAGTGTCACTGGTCCCCTAAAAAGTGTCAGTTAGGTGTCCGATTTGTCTGCCGCAATATCACAGTCCCACTATTAAGGCACCGATCGCCGCCATTAGTAGTAAAAAATAAAATCTCAGTTTGCAGACGCAATAACTTTTGCGCAAACCAATCAATATACGCTTATTGGGAATTTTTTTTACCAAAAATATGTAGCAGAATACATATTGGCCTAAATTAATGAAGAAATATAATTTTCTACATTTTTTTAATGGATGTATTTTAAAGTAGAAGGTAAATAATATATATATTTTTTTCAAAAATTGTCAGGTCGTTGTTTATAGCGCAAAAAAAAAAAAAAAAAAAAAAAAAAAAAAAAAAAAAAAAAAAAAAAGCAGAGGTGAGCAAATACCACCAAAATAAAACCATTTATGGGAAAAAAAGAACATAAAAGTTATTTGGGTACAGTGTTGCGCAACTGCGCAATTGCCAGTTAAAGTAACGCAGGGGCGTATCACAAAAAATGACCTGGTCATGAAGGAGGGTAAATCTTGCAGAGGTCATGTGGTTAAAACACACACACACACACACACTTTGCTGAACCCAAAAGCAGCATGGCTTTATAGAAGGCAGGTCATGGCAGACTAATCTGACTGAATTTGTTTATATCACTAAAGTTTTGGACCAGGGCGGTGCTGTAGCCCATCTTGATTTCAGCAAAGCATTTTTTGCTGTAGAGCTGTATAAAAAAAGTTGTACCAGCTAGGACTTAACCCTAGATACCAGAGTGTGGTTGTAAATGGGGTTCATTTGGAACACAGACCAGTCATTAGTGGTGCACCACAAGGCTCTGTGCAAGGTCCTGTTCTATTTAATATATATGTAAGTGATGCAACTGTTTTTGATGGACAAGGTTATAGGATTTTTATAACAGCTTACCTGTAAAATCCTTTTCTTTGAAGTACATCACGGGACACAGAGCCATAGTAGTTACTATGTGGGTTATAGGCCACCTTCAGGTGATGGACACTGGTACACCCTAAGACAGGAAGTCCAGTCCCTATATAACCCCTCCCACTACCGGGAGTACCTCAGTTTTTGTAGCAAAGCAATACATGTGTATACCAGAAAGAAGGAAGGGACCTCTGTGCCCCGTGATGTACTTCAAAAGAAAAGGATTTTACAGGTAAGCGGTTATAAAAATCCTATTTTCTTATCGTACATCAGGGGACACAGAGCCATAGTAGTTACTATGTGGGATGTCCCATAGCAATGCCAACTGAAGGGAAGAAGACACAACAAAAGCAGGGCATCATGAGACCAGAGGAGTTATACTGCTGCCTGCAGCATACTGCGCCCAAAGGAGATATCCTCATGACCTTTTACATCTACTTGATAGAATCTGGTAAATGTATGGACTGAAGACCAAGGTGCAGCCTTGCAGATTTGAGCCATGGAGGCTTAGTGATGCATTGCCCAGGAAGTACTAACAGCCCTGGTGGAGTGTGCTTTAATATGAAAAGGTGGAACTTTCCTCTTTAACCACTTCAGCCCCGGAAGGATTTACCCCCTTCCTGACTAGAGCACTTTTTGCGATTCGGCAATGTATCGCTTTAACTGACAATTGCGCGGTCGTGCGACATGGCTCCAAAACAAACTTGACATCCTTTTTTTTCCCCACAAATAGAGCTTTCTTTTGGTGGTATTTGATCATTTCTGCGATTTTTATTTTTTGCTCTATAAACAAAATAAGAGCGACAATTTTGAAAAACGCATTTTTTACATTTTGCTATAATAAATATCCCCAAAAAATATATAAAAAAACCATTTTTTTTCCTCAGTTTAGGCCGATACGTATTCTTCTACATATTTTTGGTAAAAAAAATAAAAAAATAAAAAAATAATAATAATAATAATCGCAATAAGCGTTTATTGATTGGTTTGCGCTAACGTTATAGCGTTTACAAAATAGGGGATAGTTTTATGGCATTTTTATTAATTTTTTTTTTTTTTTTTTACTAGTAATGGTGGCGATCAGCGATTTTTATTGTGACTGCGACGTTATGGCGGACATGTCTGACATTTTTTACACATTTTTGGGACCTTTGTCATTTATACAGCAATCAGTGCTATAAAAATGCATGGATTCCTGTATAAATGACACTGGCAGTGAAGGGGTTAACCACTAGGGCGGGGAGGGGTTAAATCAGTACTAGGGAGTGATTACTAACTGTAGGGGGGATGGGCGGTGTGTGTCACTACACTGATCTCTGCTCTGATGACAGGGAGCAGAGATCCAGTATCCCCGCATCGATCGAGTCCGTGGGACCCGACTCACGGAGCCTGCGGCAGGCGTGAGCGGCGGCGAGTTCAAAGTGCCTGTCCTCTTTTAGGACCTTCAGGCAACACAAACAAAACATCAGTTTTGAGCAGTCACCTTCAAATAGATTTTGACTGCTCTCTCCTGATGTGGTGAATGTAGTGACTTTTCTTCCGCAGAACGGGGTTCTGGGAAAAATTAAGGTAGATCAATATCCTGGTTTAAATGAAAACCTGACACTTCCTTAAAAGAAAGAAAATTAGGATGAGGACGCAATACAACCTTATCCTTGTGAATAATTAAATATAGCTCTTTACAAGAAAGAGCAGCCAACTCTGATACCCTTCTTGCAGAAGATATGGCTACTATAAAAACTAGTTTCCTTGTCAAAAGGACCAAGGAAATATGTTGTATCGGCTCAAAAGGCTGTTTCTGTAATGCCGACAGGACTAAATTCAAGTCCCAAGGGTTCAGGGGTGACTTAACTGGAGGATTAAGCCGCATTACTCCCTGAATAAAGCTACGAACCAAAGAGCGTGAAGCAAGTGGTCACTGAAATAATACCAATAAGGCCGAAACCTGACCCTTGATAGAACTCAAGACCAGCTTTATTTCTAATCCCATATGTAGAAAGTCAAGGATTCTACCCATGACATACTTCCTGGGGTGCCAACCCCTGGATTCACACCAGGAGACATATACCTTCCAGACTCTATAATATGTCTCTGGAGGCCAGGTTCCTTGCATTAACCAGAGTACACCACTGAACCTGACAGCCCACGCTTCTTCAGAATGTGGGTCTCAATAGCCAAACCGTTAAATTTAGCGTTTGTAAAGTAGGATGGAATGCCGGACCTTGCGAGAGAAGGTCTTGCGTGTGGCGGTAGGGTCCATGGGTCCCCTACCGCCATCTTTACGATCTCTGCATACCAAGATCTCCTGGGCCACAAGAATCACCTATTTCCCTTCCTGCTTGATCCTGCAAAGTCGTGGACGCAGGCAGAATAGGAGGGAATGCATACATCAGTGAGAACAAATTCCACGGGAATAGCAAGGCATCTGTTCCGCATGCTAGCGGATCCTTTGTTCTTGACACAAAGTTGGCTATTTCTTTGTTGAACCTGGAAGCAAACAGATCCAAGTCTGGGATCCCCCATCTTTGAAATATTCACAGGAAGATATTGGGGTGAAGGAACCATTCTCCCGGGAACAACTGCTGGCGACTCAAGTAGTCCGCCTGCCAATTTTCTATTCCTAGAATGAAGACTGCCGATAGGCAAAGCACATTGATTTCTGCCCAAGATAGGATATGATTCACCTCTCTCTGAGCCGCACAACTTCTTGTGTCCCCTTGGTGATTGATATTGGCCATTGCTGTGGCATTATCGGATTGAATCCTGGCAGGACAAATTCCGTAAACTGAACGTTCAGGCCCTCAGGACTAAGTGCTCTGCCTGAATTTCTATGTTAATGGGCAAGGCCATTTCTGATCTGGGCCACTTCTCTTGGACAGTTGCCTCTTCCAGGACTGCTCCCCAACCCAAAAAAGGTTGGCATATGTTGTTACCACTTCCCAGGTAACTGAAGGGAGGATTTTCCCCTTTGCAGATTTTGGTTATTAACCATAAACTGAGGCTCTGGTGCACCTTTGGAGTCAGACACATTCGGAAATCTAGAGCTTGAACCCCTTTGTTCCAAGCCGATAGGATACTGTTTTGCAGCAGTCTCGAATGAAACTGTGCACAAGGAACGGCCTTGAATGAAGCCACCATCTTTCCCAACAACCTCATGCAAAGCTGAATAGAAGGATTCATCTTGCTTTGAACACCTGAATCAGTTCCTTTATGGCGCTGATCTTTGCCTGGGGCAAGAATACCCTTTTCTGGGTGAATCTATGACCAGATCCAAATATTTTAGCCTTCTTCATGGTTTTAAGGAAGATTTCTTCTAGGTTGAGAATTCAACCTAGGTATTCCAGGTAGTTGAATGTGGTGACCATACTTTGGTCTAAGTGGGCTACCGACTGGTCTATCAAGAACAGATCGTCTAGGTAAACTGTTATATTGTTATACCTTGGCACCTTAATATGGCTGGAGGAGGAGCCAGAACCTTTGTAAACACTCAAGGCGCAGTAGCTAGTCCGAAAAGCAGAGCTACACACTGAAAATGAAGATATTCCACCTTGAAAAGTAGATATTACTGGTGAGTGAGGAAATAGGCACATGGAGGTATGCATGTTTGATGTCGATTGACGCCAGAAGGTCCAATGCTTGAAAGAAAGACCTTTTTCCCTGGATCCTTAGGAACGTTTGATCCGAGAAAACGAGGTGACGGGAACTCTTAGAACTGCAGTTTGTACCCTGGATCTATTGAGGAAGTCCCCCATCTGTCTCGACACTCTTCCTACCAGATCCTTGAGAACTGCAAAAGTATTCCCCCTACTCGAGCGAGCGGGGGCTCCTCCTCATAAGGAGGCTTTAGTATTTTGTAGGTTTCCTTCCCCAAGACCTCTTTTGTCCCTGGGGTTGACCCTGAGGATTACCTTTTGAACTTGACGGCGGAGGCCGTCGTGACTGCCTGGAGGCTGATGCCCCTGGCACAGAAGGAGCTTGTTAAAATGAAATACGTTTACTCCTTTTCTTAAATGGCGAAAGGGTACTTTCCACTAGAATTTCTTTGGGGATAATTTGGGGAATACATCCAAACAGCCGTTTCACCACAAATAGGAAGACTAGCCAGGAGCTTCTTGCATGGCGCTTAGCGAAGGGCGCAAGGCTTGAAGGATAGAGTCTCTCATAGCAACTATTGCAAACATAAAGCTGCTAGTAGCAGCTTGCCAGATCCTGGGCCTGCTGAACAGGATAACCTTGAGCACCTGTTTAAACTGGTCTCTCAACAATTACCCAATTACTGTCAGCGCAGTGTGAGACACTCAATCCGCCAGAAAAAAATAGTGTTTTTTTTGTTTTTAAATAGGAATTCCAACTTTTTAGCCGTTGGATCCCTAAGCATTTGAGCATTGTCCGCCGGACAAATCAAACTTTTTATGCACAGAGAATATAGCAGTGTTAATTTCTGGTTTACCCCACTTTTAGTGAATTTTTTCCTCCATAGGATAAAGTGTGAAAAACTTTTTAGGAGGGAAAAAATGCTCATCTGGGTGAACCACTCAGATACATAAAGTTTTTCCAGCAATGAATGGACAGGAAAGGCATGCACAGCTTGAAGAGGCTTTAGCAAACCCAAACACTCAGTTAGGGGTACATAAATCTGGAGCGGACCATTCAGCAAGAAAATGCACCATCAATCTTACAGATTGTGAAAGCTGATACCCCCGCATTTGACACCTCAGAAGAGGAGTCTTCTTCTCCCGCTCCCAGTTCCTCAGTTTGAGGGTCCTGGGTAATGGAAGAGAACCCATTTTGTCCCAAACTGTGATGTGATTAAAGCCGCTAACTTTTTTTTTTTTTTTTTTTCTTCAATCCCATCATAGGAAAAAAGACCTTTTTAGTAACATAAACAGGGGATGCAGTGTTGAAAACAGTTGCAAACATTTCATGGCCCCGATGCTCACTATGACCAGCCAACCCCTCTCAGGTGAGGATGCCATTGTAGAGAGGAGGAGGGGAGTAGGCTTTCCAGAGCTTGAGGGAGACCCTTTTAACCCCCCCTTCTGACCTTAGCCCGATGCACAAAGCAGAGGTACTATCAGAAGAAATCGCATTCACTGCTTAAGCAATAGTCCAGCCACTGCCGCTTCTATTAACGCTCAGCCTGATGCTTTTAGTAAATGTGTCAGGGAATGCCTGTGTCCCCAACCTCTTATATGCCTTTTTTTGCTATGGTTTCCCTCCGACATCTGCAGCCAGCAAAAAAAAAAAAAAAAAATGGAGCTTTTAAACATACTCCCGCACTGGACGCCAATGCCGGGCTAAGCCCCGCCCCTTCCATCACATCGCGGCCACCCCTCTTTTCAAAAGAGGGTCTTCCCATGCAAGCGTGCGTCTGACGGGCTTGTGAGGAGGAGAACTGTAACAAGCCGCCGTGGAGGGGCGGTGAAAAAAACGGAGCGGCTTTGCTGATCCTTGCAGGAAGAGGGGGAGAGCTTTGTCCAGGTGTGGGGGGGGGGTTGTGGAAGAAAATCCCCCCCAATCTTACCGGAGGTCTGAGCTGCTCGCCGGAGGGAAGCCTGCTGCTTCTGTGACAAGCGTCATGTTTGAGGTAAGCATGAAACCTCCAATTACCTTTCCCGCCGCAGAGTTTTCTGTGGTAAAAACCAACAGACCCAATCTTCACCTCTCACAGTGGGCTCTTCCACCACGAGGCCCGGTTACCATTCAATTCGGCATAAAAAGACACTTTGAATGGGTCCGGCTGCATAGCTGGCCCCAGCAAGGATTGCTCCAGTGGAACTCAGCACAGCACATCTTTACTCGTCACCAACACCTTAGACACTGGTGAAAAAACTGAGGTACTCCCAGTAGTGGGAAGGGTTATATAGGTAGTGGACTTCCTGTCTTAGGGTGTGCCAGTGTCCATCACCTGAAGGTGGCCTATAACTCACATAGTAACTACCATGGCTCTGTGTCGTGATGTACGATAAGAAATGTCTTTTTTGCTGATAACACAAATGTATGCAATAGTGTTAATATCCCTGGAAGCGTCTGTAACATGAACATAATTTGGCATTGTTGGAAGATTGGTCAAAGCAGTGGAAGCTGCACTTCGATGTTTCTAAATGTAAAATAATGCAACTAGGCAAAAACAATCCCTTGATAGGAGTACAAAATTGGGGGTATAGTGTTGGCCAGTACTACAAAAGAATCAGGATTTGGGGGTACTTATTTCAGACAACTGTAAAAATGAACAGTGTGGCCAGGCAGTGGGGAAAGAAAATAGAATTCTAGGATGCATCACTAGAGGGATCACCAGCAGGAGGAAGGCGGTCCTGATTTCCCCATATAGATTCTTAGTTAGACCTCATTTAGAATACTATGTCCAGCTCTGGAAAGAAGAGGAATTCAGGAGAGGAATTTCAGGAGAGGGGGAATTCCAGGAGGCAGAGTCAATACAGGAATCACTATTTGCAGGCAGCAAGGTTCCATGCAATATGCAGTCCCTAGAAATTGAAAATAAACAGTAGGGGAGAAGCTGCAAAGTATGCCGGGAATCCAAGAAGTTGCAGAAAGAGATGGGCAGCAGACTGGTAGCACTCATAAAAGGAGAGGTTTCAAGTGAGCTTATATTGAATGGTCAAAGTAAACTATTGTTTGTATCGGTATGGCAGTGCTGATATTATCAAATGAAAGTGTATGTTCTGACTATAGAACTCATTTAAAATGCCATCAATCAGAAGTCACTGAATCAGTTAATTGTTCAAACTGGAGTTCTGTTGCAATGTGTGATGAACTTTTTTTTAAAACAAAAACGAACATGAAAAAGGGAAGTCAAACACACAAAATTATATCACAAATTCAGTTCTGCAACTACTGTACTAACAACTTTAAATAATCCAAAATAATTTGTTTTAAAGAACCACAGTGACAACAGTTTACAAAAAGCTTAACAGGAGACACCCCTACTGTTTATGAAAACAAAGACACCCCCAGGTCTGGACTGGTACAGCTATACAGAGAATGAAAGGATATACACAGGAGCCAAGATTCTACATTCATGTTTAGTAGGCATGACAACACAATATAAAAGTTTGCTCCCACAGAAAGCAATGTCTAAATTTATAATGACCTAATGCTACATGGCAGTTTTAGACAGATTAAACAGATAATGTCTAATATAATGTGAGAGGTTCTTTGGCTCCAATCCTGCATTGGAGGGGCTCTGAAGTAGTAAGTAAAATGGATCCACAAAAATTTGTGGGCATGGGAAAAGCGGTGTTCAGAGCAGCATTGCATCGATGCACAGAGCAAAGTTAAGCATCTGTGATGAAATATAAAACACAATGGATTTTAACCCAAAGCAGAAATAATCTGTTCTACTCTGCATTTATGGCTTGCTGGAAGTTTAAAGCCTAACTCCACATTTAAAGATAATGTTCACCTTTAGTAAAAAAATATGGTGGCAAGGAGATAGAGGGTCTAGATGAGGAGGACTGGACACGTGCCCTGGAAACACTTCGTAGGACATCCCTCTCGCCCTCTCAAAAGCTCTCTCAGCTTTTTATTATACATAGGGCTCATTATACCCCAAAAAAACTCTATGCTTTTGGAAAATATAAAACATCATTATGCCCGCAATGCTCTCTATTCAATGGCTCCCTTATCCATATGCTCTGACGATGTCCAAAGCTTTGTCGTTATTGTGAAAAAGTATATATAACTTTAAAAACTTATTATGCTCAACTGAGATAATAAGGACGCCCAAACTTGCACTATTGGGTATAATACCTGATGGGGCATTACCAGCAGAGATGCATTCTATGTAGAAAAGATCCCTATACTTAGCATGTAAAGTTATTCTACAAAAATGGACATTCATCGACCCTCCAACCCATAAACAATGGGCTGAGAAACTTAATTATATACTTAAGAGAAAAATTAACATATAAACATAGAGGTGAAGGTAGAGGAGATAGACAGGAGTAGGGAGCTGAGGCAGAAGGGTGAGGAGTAGAGAAAGATAACTTGAGGCTGCTTTGAGGAAATGGCTATAGTTTGACGATTGACACTCGGGGAGTCCAAGCTGATGTGCAGAATGTATTCATAATTCTATTATGCTTTATTTATTATATGTTAAGTTATTTTAGTCCGAGAGGTGCAACGTTTGTTTGTTTGGTTTATGTGTTTCTTTATTTCATGATACTTGATGGACTAAAATGTGTTATATTATTTGCTTATATGTATAACAAAAA
The DNA here is from genome assembly GCF_042186555.1 of Aquarana catesbeiana. Classification (NCBI taxonomy): domain Eukaryota; kingdom Metazoa; phylum Chordata; class Amphibia; order Anura; family Ranidae; genus Aquarana; species Aquarana catesbeiana. The sequence goes on from NC_133325.1 coordinate 706,931,613, forward strand.
TAAAAAAACTATTTGATTGAAAAAAAAGTAAAAAATAAATAAATGCACATGATTTTGAAGGTAGCAAAATGTACAAATATATATATATATATATATATATATATATATATATATATATATATATATATATATATATATATATATATATATATATATATATACATACACACACACACACACACAAACACACACACACATACACATACATATGATCCATGGGGTGCAATGTTAAGCTGCAAACATTGCCAACAGCTCTGTGCCTCAATACAGGCAGTTACTGAGCAGCAGGAATTATCAATGATATATGAGGGTGCTCATCAGCAGTGGCAGACAGGACTTGTAGGTTATTCATTCATAGATCTATATTTTTTGTGGGAATGGGAACGGAAGATTAAGTCCAACTGCCGAATCACAGCACTTAATACAGCTCACTCATGTAAGCACACCTGTTAGCGCAGTAAATAGTTTTGTGTAGGTCAAGCTACTTAAACATGGATTTACGCTTTAAAGGCTAACTCCACCTTTATTGCCAGTTTACCCTCAAACTTAGGATGCAATAGAAACAGTATAGGGAGATACAATATATTTGATTTTAATTATAACTAAAAGAAATGTTGTTTTACCTAGTTGTCAGTTTTCTTGTGCATTATTACGTCCATTTCCATTTTATTAATTAACTTGAATGAACGAGGCTTAGACAGCATTTTATTTTCTCTAAAAAACTGAATATCAAAGTCTTTTTGCTTCTTTCACGGATGGGTTCATCATAAAAACCTCTCTTTGGTAATAATCGCCATGGCAACCAATAGGACCACCAGAAGCATCCCAAATGAATAACTGTCTGCTATAATTATGTGATGTCACCTTTAGACAAAATTTTCATACATGTTCCCATCTAACTTCAACATCATACAACCAGAACCACTTTGGAAAAGTGCAAAGTTTCTTTTCAATCCAGGGATAGACAATGTTATGTACAGTACAATATAGGTGTCAGCTGCTCAAATCCAGGAGCAAGGGAAGAGGCACATTATTAGGCCTAGCAATTTTTAGTTTATTAGGCGCTCTTGCTATTTGGGATTTTTACTCCTTAAAACAGCTAAATCTTTCTTTTAGTTTTATTTCATTATTTTCATCTAGGGAAACAAAGACTCCCGTCTGACAGTTTGTTAGATTTAATATACTTATAATTGTACCTAAACTGTGCTTCAACACCCCCAATCTAGGAAAATAGGTCATCCACATTAGTTTAGCCAGAACTCTAATGAGCTACAATTCTCATGAGAAGAGAAGCTTCTCTTTTTGTTAAAATGTTGTATAGAATATAAGAACTTCTGATCAAGAAGATTGTGACTCAGGAGTACAGATTTCTTTATAGCTTGCATGTATGCTATAGTTCAGTGTCCTCAAGGCGCCCCAACAGGTCATGTTTTCAGGCAGTCCATTATTTTGCACAGGTGATTTGATCACTTTCACTGCCTTAGTAATTACCACAGCCGTTTCATCTGAGGGAAATCCTGAAAACGTGACCTGTTGGGGTGCCCTGAGGACTGGAGTTGAGAAACACTGCTATAGTAGCTAAAGCCAACAAGTCTGATTATATCTATTAACGTGAACCTGAGCTTGCTTAAAAGTAGCAAAGATATGAACTGAAAAGTAGACAAGGAAAGAAGAAAGTCAAATTTCTTCATAAATTTAGGCCGATAAGTAATCTGCTACATGTTTTTGGTGAACAAAATCCCAATAAGCGTATATTTATTGGTTTACGCAAACAGTATAGCGTCTACAAACTATGGTACATATTTATGGATTTTTTTTTTTATACTAGTAATGGCTGCGTTCAGCGACTTATAGTGGGACTGCGATATTGTGGCGGACAATCTGACACTGATGGGAACCAGTGACACTAATACAGTGATCAGTGCAAAAAAAATATGCACTGTCACTGTACTGACACTGGCTGGGAGGGGGTTAAACATCTAGGGCGAATAAAAGGGTTAAATGTGGGCCTAGCCAGTGTTTATTTTGTACTGTATGTGCTGCTTTTACTAGGGGAAGTGATGGATTTTATTCCCTTCTTTGCATGGACACAAAATCCATCCTCTCCCCCGTCAGAAAGAAGATCTGCCTTGTTTACAGATCTCCGTTCTGTGTTTTACCGACGTACATTCAGTGCCTGGCACCCACAGAATGGCTTATGCTGTGATTAGTCACAGCAAAAGAGGTGCGCCCCCTAGGCGGAAGTGCGGAATCAGATATATTATACACACACACACACACACGAGGGCCCCCCGGTAGCAGGAAATCTGCTATAGGGTGGTCCTGAAGCGGTTAAGGCTGATGTCCATGTTTCATTACTTTAAACAGTTTGTTTGGACCAAGCTAGTCCAAACATGCTATTTGCTTAACTAAGTGCTGCAGTGGCTCTAAGCACTGTATGAACTGCATGTAACTTCAGCTACATACAGTACACAGTGCTGGGTTCCGGCTGCGAGACAGACTTCCCATCTTACACCCGGAACAAAACAGAGTCTGGCTAAGCGTTGCTCAGCCATTCATAGGCAGCTTTACATTCTGTGAAGGAATACAAAGCTTCCTTTGATTGGCCGAGTCAAAGCATGAAATCAGCCAGCCCCTCCCACTCAGCAAATCGGAGGAAGCTTTGTATTCATTCACAGAATGAATTCATTCACAGAATATGAATGGCTGAGCACAGCTCAGCCAGACTCTGTTTTGTTCCGGGTGTAAGAGGGGAAGTCTGTCTCACAGCAGAAACCCAGCACTGTGTACTTTATGTAGCTGAAGTTACATGAGGTACATACAGTGCTTAGAGCCACTGCAGCACTTAGTGAAGCAAATAGTTCATTTGGACCAGCTTGGTCCAAACAAACCATTTAAAGTGACATGAAACATGGACATCAGCTTTAAATCAATTCTTGTGTTTCTGTGGGCTTCCCTTGGTTGTGAGGCACAGGCTGCGCAAAAAGCCTTAACTTCTCTCAATTAAGCATTTATTCTCACATCAATTCTCACATTAAGCCCTACCGCATTCTAGGCCCAAGCCTGACTTTGGAACTCTCCACTGAAATTCAGTGTGTTAGTATGTGGAATTTTGCATGTTAACATGCCTTGCAGTGAGGCAGCCGATTCATTTTGGAGTGCTGAACATAGATCAAGCAGTGTTAAAAACTGCAAAACAACTTGTTTATAGAGATATATAGGGCTGGGAGATTTTCCCCCCCAAAAAAATCTGAGATTTTTTTATAAAAAACTCGATTCACGATTCGAATCCGATTTTTTTTTTTTTTTTTTATTATATTAAAGTGCATCAAGTCTACATCACTGTATATACTGACACACTACATTACCGTATATACTGACACACTACATTACCGTATATACTGACACACACTACATTACCGTATATACTGACACACACTACATTACCGTATATACTGACACACACTACATTACCGTATATACTGACACACACTACATTACCGTATATACTGACACACACTACATTACCGTATATACTGACACACACTACATTACCGTATATACTGACACACACTACATTACCGTATATACTGACACACACTACATTACCGTATATACTGACACACACTACATTACCGTATATACTGACACACACTACATTACCGTATATACTGACACACACTACATTACCGTATATACTGACACACACTACATTACCGTATATACTGACACACACTACATTACCGTATATACTGACACACACTACATTACCGTATATACTGACACACACTACATTACCGTATATACTGACACACACTACATTACCGTATATACTGACACACACTACATTACCGTATATACTGACACACACTACATTACCGTATATACTGACACACACTACATTACCGTATATACTGACACACACTACATTACCGTATATACTGACACACACTACATTACCGTATATACTGACACACACTACATTACCGTATATACTGACACACACTACATTACCGTATATACTGACACACACTACATTACCGTATATACTGACACACACTACATTACCGTATATACTGACACACACTACATTACCGTATATACTGACACACACTACATTACCGTATATACTGACACACACTACATTACCGTATATACTGACACACACTACATTACCGTATATACTGACACACACTACATTACCGTATATACTGACACACACTACATTACCGTATATACTGACACACACTACATTACCGTATATACTGACACACACTACATTACCGTATATACTGACACACACTACATTACCGTATATACTGACACACACTACATTACCGTATATACTGACACACACTACATTACCGTATATACTGACACACACTACATTACCGTATATACTGACACACACTACATTACCGTATATACTGACACACACTACATTACCGTATATACTGACACACACTACATTACCGTATATACTGACACACACTACATTACCGTATATACTGACACACACTACATTACCGTATACACTGACACACACTACATTACCGTATACACTGACACACACTACATTACCGTATACACTGACACACACTACATTACCGTATACACTGACACACACTACATTACCGTATACACTGACACACACTACATTACCGTATACACTGACACACACTACATTACCGTATACACTGACACACACTACATTACCGTATACACTGACACACACTACATTACCGTATACACTGACACACACTACATTACCGTATACACTGACACACACTACATTACCGTATACACTGACACACACTACATTACCGTATACACTGACACACACTACATTACCGTATACACTGACACACACTACATTACCGTATACACTGACACACACTACATTACCGTATACACTGACACACACTACATTACCGTATACACTGACACACACTACATTACCGTATACACTGACACACACTACATTACCGTATACACTGACACACACTACATTACCGTATACACTGACACACACTACATTACCGTATACACTGACACACACTACATTACCGTATACACTGACACACACTACATTACCGTATACACTGACACACACTACATTACCGTATACACTGACACACACTACATTACCGTATACACTGACACACACTACATTACCGTATACACTGACACACACTACATTACCGTATACACTGACACACACTACATTACCGTATACACTGACACACACTACATTACCGTATACACTGACACACACTACATTACCGTATACACTGACACACACTACATTACCGTATACACTGACACACACTACATTACCGTATACACTGACACACACTACATTACCGTATACACTGACACACACTACATTACCGTATACACTGACACACACTACATTACCGTATACACTGACACACACTACATTACCGTATACACTGACACACACTACATTACCGTATACACTGACACACACTACATTACCGTATACACTGACACACACTACATTACCGTATACACTGACACACACTACATTACCGTATACACTGACACACACTACATTACCGTATACACTGACACACACTACATTACCGTATACACTGACACACACTACATTACCGTATACACTGACACACACTACATTACCGTATACACTGACACACACTACATTACCGTATACACTGACACACACTACATTACCGTATACACTGACACACACTACATTACCGTATACACTGACACACACTACATTACCGTATACACTGACACACACTACATTACCGTATACACTGACACACACTACATTACCGTATACACTGACACACACTACATTACCGTATACACTGACACACACTACATTACCGTATACACTGACACACACTACATTACCGTATACACTGACACACACTACATTACCGTATACACTGACACACACTACATTACCGTATACACTGACACACACTACATTACCGTATACACTGACACACACTACATTACCGTATACACTGACACACACTACATTACCGTATACACTGACACACACTACATTACCGTATACACTGACACACACTACATTACCGTATACACTGACACACACTACATTACCGTATACACTGACACACACTACATTACCGTATACACTGACACACACTACATTACCGTATACACTGACACACACTACATTACCGTATACACTGACACACACTACATTACCGTATACACTGACACACACTACATTACCGTATACACTGACACACACTACATTACCGTATACACTGACACACACTACATTACCGTATACTGACACACACTACATTACCGTATACTGACACACACTACATTACCGTATACTGACACACACTACATTACCGTATACTGACACACACTACATTACCGTATACTGACACACACTACATTACCGTATACTGACACACACTACATTACCGTATACTGACACACACTACATTACCGTATACTGACACACACTACATTACCGTATACTGACACACACTACATTACCGTATACTGACACACACTACATTACCGTATACTGACACACACTACATTACCGTATACTGACACACACTACATTACCGTATACTGACACACACTACATTACCGTATACTGACACACACTACATTACCGTATACTGACACACACTACATTACCGTATACTGACACACACTACATTACCGTATACTGACACACACTACATTACCGTATACTGACACACACTACATTACCGTATACTGACACACACTACATTACCGTATACTGACACACACTACATTACCGTATACTGACACACACTACATTACCGTATACTGACACACACTACATTACCGTATACTGACACACACTACATTACCGTATACTGACACACACTACATTACCGTATACTGACACACACTACATTACCGTATACTGACACACACTACATTACCGTATACTGACACACACTACATTACCGTATACTGACACACACTACATTACCGTATACTGACACACACTACATTACCGTATACTGACACACACTACATTACCGTATACTGACACACACTACATTACCGTATACTGACACACACTACATTACCGTATACTGACACACACTACATTACCGTATACTGACACACACTACATTACCGTATACTGACACACACTACATTACCGTATACTGACACACACTACATTACCGTATACTGACACACACTACATTACCGTATACTGACACACACTACATTACCGTATACTGACACACACTACATTACCGTATACTGACACACACTACATTACCGTATACTGACACACACTACATTACCGTATACTGACACACACTACATTACCGTATACTGACACACACTACATTACCGTATACTGACACACACTACATTACCGTATACTGACACACACTACATTACCGTATACTGACACACACTACATTACCGTATACTGACACACACTACATTACCGTATACTGACACACACTACATTACCGTATACTGACACACACTACATTACCGTATACTGACACACACTACATTACCGTATACTGACACACACTACATTACCGTATACTGACACACACTACATTACCGTATACTGACACACACTACATTACCGTATACTGACACACACTACATTACCGTATACTGACACACACTACATCACCGTATACTGACACACACTACATTACCGTATACTGACACACACTACATCACCGTATACTGACACACACTACATCACCGTATACTGACACACACTACATCACCGTATACTGACGCACTACATCACTCAGTGATGTAGTGTGTCAGTATTCAGTGATGTAGTGTGTCAGTATACAGTGATGAGCACATTGCTGTGTGATGCCATATGGGGGTATTTTCATATATTGAGCACAGTGCTATGTAATGATATTTAAGAAGGGTGAATATATGGAAATGGGATGTGATGGGATGTGACTTCTCTCCTCTGAGGTATTATTCTTTCTGGCAGTGATCATCACATGGCTATCAGTATCACTATCTCATGAAATACACCATACAGGCAGCTCTGACTCACCCTCCCTTCTCGCTCTCTCTCTGCAGCCCGGGAATGTCCCTGTGATCCCCCCACCCCCTCCTCCTCCTGATATCACAGCCCTCCAATACACAGCGGCGTTCCACCAACAGCCTCGCCCACTACCCCGCCTACACACCCACCCACCCATGCACAGCGTCGGGCCTCGCGGACTAGGCCGAAGCCGCGGCCTCGCCTGAAAAATCGTGCCCGCAGCTCCTCAGGCCCGGCGCGGTGCTGTTAAAAAAAAAAAAAAAAAATCTAAAAAAATCGATTTGAAGAAGATTTGAATCGATTTGACCTCTCAACTCGATTCAAGATTCAAATCGATTTTTTTCCCAGCCCTAGAGATATACACACACACCTCAAGACAGGTGATCAAAGGTTACACAAAAGGGCCATCTGCTCTATTAAAATATTCAATTTCATACATTTCCATTTCATAGAATAATTTTAAGTAGTGATGCACCTAAATTTCGGCCACCGAAACATATCGGCCGAAAATGGCCCTTTCGGCAAAAAGCCGAAAGAGAATTCTTGCCGAAAATGGGGTGGGGCCTGCGGGACGGGGCCCCGCGCCTGGTGCCGCCCATCACGGGGGTGTCATTCTGGAACGCCTGTCCTTACTCTCTCCTTCTCCCCTCCCTCCTCGTCCATGCTGCAGGCGGCCTGTGGGGTCTCTGTGCAATGTCCCCGAGCGGTGGCTGCATATGGATCCTCAGCCGATGTGTAAATCAGCTGTACAGGAGCTCGGTCACGCTGTTTACTCTGAAAGTGAAAGTAAGGGAGAGGTGTCTAGCAGTGTGTGCTGTGCTCTCTGCTTCCCCCTACAGTGCAGTACCCAGCATGGAGATTGAAGGTACAGAGCTGCAGCTGCCAATTTTTAAAAAGGCTGTCTATATAGGTTTTTATGCATGTATGTTTGTGTGTGTGTGTGTGTGTGTGTGTGTGTGTGTTGGTGTGTTTATATGCACTGGTGAGGCACAGGCAGGCAGCATGACGGCACTGGTAGGCTGCTGGGCACTGGTGAGGCACTGGTAGGCTGCTGGGCACTGGTGAGGCACAGGCAGGCTGCAAATGATGGGCACTTGTGAGGCTGCATTGATCTTCTGTACCATGTCTGCAGTCTCTGACCATCTCCTGTACCATGTCTGCAGTCTCTGACCATCTCCTGTGCCATGTCTGCAGTCTCTGACCATCTCCTGTGCCATGTCTGCAGTCTCTGACCATCTCCTGTACCATGTCTGCAGTCTCTGACCATCTCCTGTACCATGTCTGCAGTCTCTGACCATCTCCTGTACCATGTCTGCAGTCTCTGACCATCTCCTGTACCATGTCTGCAGTCTCTGACCATCTCCTGTACCATGTCTGCAGTCTCTGACCATCTCCTGTACCATGTCTGCAGTCTCTGACCATCTCCTGTATAAAAATATTTTTTAAAAACAGTCATTTTCGGTATCGGTTTCGGCACCAAAAAACCCATTCCGTGCATCACTAATTTTAAGCATATGAAAAAGTGTTCAAACGCAAACCTAAGTGAATTCACAGTATAAATTACCAAAGAAGTATAAAAAGAAAAGAAAACAAAGGATGTCCAATACCTGGGAATATACTTATTCATTATTGCATAGAAGCAATTATACAAGTCGCTACGTGGTAAGTTGAGGTCCACCAATGGTTGCAGGAGGTGAAACCAGCTGACATCTTCCTGGTATTTGACATTTCGAGATTTACAGTAATAAGTAACAACAGATTCAACATCTTGAAGGACTGATGTTTTCCTGTCTTCTGGCACAACAAGCTGGTCTTAACAAATACAAAAGAGCATACTGTTACTAGTAAGACACTTACAAAAAGAAAGATCTCACAATTAGACAGAATTTGAAGAGCAATTGCATTTTACTTTTAGGTGGCTTCCTAAAGATGTGGAGGACGGAACAAATGGATGTTCTGCCCACATTAACACGGTCTCCAAACTTCTGGCAGAAGCTTTGAAAATGTACAGAGAAGTCTTAATGGTATCTGCAGTCACCCAGGCTTCCACCCATTTACTTATTCATTTCTCTAGAATATGTTTTTTACTCTGGTTTTAAAAAACAAATTGCACTATATCCAATTACACTGTATAACATTAATACAGAAGATGTAATGTGTTTGGATGTACACCTGTATAATTTACACCCATCTGTCAGTTTATCATCGCCTGTCTCTCTGCTAGGGGGATTTGCTCTCCATTTGTCCTGGTGACCACTGACTCAGAGACTGAAACTTAGGGAAAATCTAAAACTTTGAGTAGTCACCATAACAGGAATAGAGGGGAAATGTACCAACAGGGACACTTGTTTCCATGACAGTGGTTTCAGAGGAGAAACCACTTATTTTGGTGAGATTTCCTTTTCAGTTCACTGTTTACAGGTCAAGAAGGTAAGCAGAATGTATCAAATGGGACATAGATGATAAATAAAAAAAAAAAAAAAAAAGGACCGGAATAGGGGTATGCATTTATGTGAATTATTTTACTTTCCTAAGGATTCTGAATTGCCCGGCTTGATTAAAGGATAGGTTCACATTTCTGAACATGCTACACCCATATTTACAGTGTAACATGTTCAGCATCTGTCGTCTCCCCCCCTCCTTGTGACAGCGAGGCAAGGGATCTTTTCCCTGCACCGCTGGCACAATTCAAAAAGAGCACAGCTATGTGGAGCTCTGCCCACACAGCCATGTCGTTCATTCACAGATCCCTGTGAATCAATGAACTACAAGTAATGTCAAACTTTGCTGATGGCCCATTGAACTACAAGGGCACTGGTGAGCGCTCTAGGTAGTACACTGAGCTGTCATTCAGTATCTGCCTGCCCGTATTGGAAGTAGGGGCAGACAGCAACACAGTCTGCAGGAGCGTGGCAAAAAAAAAAAACCCAAAACACAAAAAAAAAAAAAAACAAAACACAAAAATACACAATTTTTAACTTTAGTGCCAGGCAGCTGACATCAGTATCTGTTGCTTCACGTGTTGCTAACTCGACAATGATATTGTGTCAATAAAATGAGCAGGCAGGCGACATTGAAGCAGTAACATAGTAGGAAATAATATAGTGCTCTTCTAGACTGAGATAAAAAAATAAAATAAATCATCTATAAAAGGTAAAAGGTTCCCATACATGTATCTTTCCATATAGTTCTTTGCTAGTTGTTCCAGTTCTGTGCACAAGAGGGGAAAAAAATTAAATAAAAAAAACAAGGGGACTATAGTTTGCTTAGGAGCATAAATCAAAACTCATCATAATATTCCTTCAGAGCTCTCTTATTTCTTTAGCTACATTCTTGGTAGTGAGAAACATTATACTTTATGACCCATTATTGCATTGCTATTCTGAATGGCTTCCAACTCATCCTACTGACAGACATTTGTTAAAATCTCGAGTGTGACGACACTTATGTGCGTTGCGATGCATGCACGACTTTTGATCCATTGTTGTGTATTGGGCAGCCCAATCAAACAAACAGGCTGCCCTAACGCAACACATGTTAACATGTGCATTTAACACATCACAACAGACCAAGCAACGTGTGAATGGATGCTTACAAAGTAGGGAAAAAAAAAAAAAGTTAAATCCACCTGGGCATGGGTGAGCAGACCTGAAAACTAGGGTGTAGAGAAAGATTAAGCATCAATCAAAACTAATATATTGTGTTTGCAGGTACTAGTGCTCGATTTTTATTCTAATAATTTGCAATCTCACCTATAAGTTTTTTGCAAGCTCTATGAATCAATGGCTGTTCTGGAAGATCAAGCGAATCATCCCAGGATGCTAGACTGTCACCTTTTCCTGCCACATTAAGTGCAATCTGTCAGAATAGAATATACATTAATCACAAACCAAATATTCAAATACTGACAACATCTAGTATACAATAATCAACAATCAATGTATTTGATAAACAATTTACCAGACAAAAAAAAGCAAAGTGGATCTAGGCAGATGCAATGATTGTCTGCTCAGGCGCAAGCAGCTGCCTTACACTGACCACACACTGGCAGAGCTAGAAGAATCTGAGAAGCAGCCTCTTAGAGCAGTGTTTCTCAACTCCAGTCCTCAAGGCGCCCCAACAGGTCATGTTTTCAGGATTTCTTTCAGATGAAATGGCTGTGGTAATTACTAAGGCAGTGAAACTGATCAAATCACCTGTGTAAAATGTTGGAAAGCCTGAAAACATGACCTGTTGGGGCGCCTTGAGGACTGAAGTTGAGAAACACGGTCCTAGAGGCTAATGCATGGAGAAAGACCAGTCCTGTCACCAGTCTTGCTTCATCACTTTGTATAAGGGGCAGCAAGGGGAAAACCGAGAGGTTTAATGTCTTACATGAACTAGGTGTGCTCTAGAGCCCAAAAGGAAAAAAATACACAGCATATGCAGTTGAAGCAAACAGACTTAATTTTCATAGTCTTACCACCACTTTCTTGTTATGCAGTTGTACAGGGTGTGTAAAGATGACAGCGCAACCTTAAGCCTGGTACACACAGGTGAAAAATCAGCTGGTTCAGCAGGAACTGGCCGACTTGATCCGTGTGTGCAACTGTGTTCAGCAAAACCCGGTCTCACGACCGGCTTCTGTCAAACGGGCATGCTGGAAAACCAGCATTCAATCAACACTCTGTCAGAATATAATGTCTTAGCGAGAGAGATCCCTGCATCATCATTTGTGTTAATGCCGGGATCTGTCAGTTTTTTTCACTCAACCTGCTGGTTGAAGGGAAAAAAAATAAATAAAAAAATGAATGTATGTACCTACCTTTAGAAACACCAGGGCGAAATCTAGTACACTTGATAATCAGCGCCTAATAACAAAACTGGTCTGGCATGAGCCCTCTGTCACCTTGCAATACATGTTTGATTGAGGACACTTGCCGAGGGGTGTGACTGTGCCAGTATAGAGAACTGCAGTGTGAGGGCAGAAATAATGTGTCACGGAGAAAAAAAATTTACAGGAAAAAAAAAAAAATTAAAAACTCCCACATGTAGAGGTACATGTATAGTGGATATAAAAAGTCTACACACCTGTTAAAATATCAGGTTTCTGTGATGTAAAAAAAAAATGAGACAAAGATAAATCATTTCAGAACTTTTTCCACTTTTAATGAGACCTATAAACTTTACAACTTATGCAACTAAAATCTTTAAGGTGAAGGGAAGTAAAAATAAAAAACAATAAAATATTATGGTTGCATAAGTGTGCACACCCTTAAAGAGGAAGTAAACCCTAATGGGTTTTACTTCCTCTTTTGTTCCCTGCAAAGTAAAAGCATAATGGGCTAGTATGCTTAGCATACTAGCCCATTATGTGCCACTTACCTCCAAACAAAGCCCGCAATGTCCCTGCTGGTGGCCGCGTCCATCTTCACCCCTCTTCCTTCCGGCGGCCGTGGATTCCGGGTCTGTGACTGGTCGGAGTCGCCGGTAACGGCACGGGCGCGCCCTTTCTTCAGTTCGCATGTGCTGATGACGCCGGCACAAGCGTATATGGTAAATATCTCCTAAACCGTGCAGGTTTAGGAGATATTTCCTGTAACTACAGGTAAGCCTTTTTATAGGCTTACCTGTAGGGAAAAGTGGTGTGTAAGTTTTACAACCACTTTAAACTAATACTTTGTTGAAGCACCTTTTGATTTTATTACAGCACTCAGTCTTTTATGGTACGAGTCTATCAGCATGGCACATCTAGACTTGGCAATATTTGCCCACTCTTCTTTGCAAAAATACTCCAAATCTGAGAGATTGTGGGGGCATCTCCTGTGCACAGGGTTCTTCAGATCACCTCACAGATTTTCAATCGGATTCAGGTCTGGGCCATTCTAAAACTTTAATCTTCTTCTGGTGAAGTCATTCCTTTGTTGATTTGGATGTATGCTTTAGGTCGTTGTCATGCTGAAAGATGAAGTTCCTTTTCAAGTTCAGCTTTTTAGCAGAAGCCTGAAGGTTTTGTGCCAATATTGACTGGTATTTGGAACTGTTGATAATTCCCTCTACCTTGACTAAGGCCCCTGTTCCAGCTGAAGAAAAATGGCCCCAAAGCATGATGCTGCCACCACCATGCTTCACTGTGGGTATGTTGTTCTTTGGTGCAAAAACACTGCACATCACCAAAACATATATCTTTTGGAATTATAGCCAAAAAGACCAACCTTGGTTTCAGACGACAACACATTTCCCCACGTTTTTGGGATACTTCAGATATGTTTTTGCAAAATTCAGCCGGGCTTGGATGTTTTTCTTCGTAAGAAAAGGCTTCCGTCTTGCCACTCTACCCCATAGCCCAGACATATGAAGAATACGGGAGATTGTTGTCACATGTACCACACAGCCAGTACTTGCCATATTTCCCTGCAGCTCCTTTAATGTTGCTGTAGGCCTCTTGGCAGCATCCCTGACCAGTTTTCTTCAAGTCTTTCATCAATTTTGGGGTGACGTTCAGTTCTTGGTAATGTCACCATTGTGCCATATTTTCTCCACTTGATGATGACGACTGTCTTTACTGTGTTCCGTGGTATACCTAATGCCTTGGAAATTATTTTCTACCCTTCTCCTGACTGATACCCTTTAACAATGAGATCCTTCTGATGCTTTGGAAGCTCTCTGCAGAACCTGCCTTTTGATGTAGGATACAACTAAGAAAATGTCAGGAAAGACCTACTAGAACAGCTGAAATGTATTTGAGGTTAATCAGAAGCACTTTAAAAATGATGGCAGGTGTGTACCAACTCCTATTTAACATAAGTTTAAATGTGATTGCTTAATTCTGAACACAGCTACATCCCCAGTTATAAGAGGGTGTGCACACTTATACAACCACATTTTATTTTTGCTCCCCCCCCCCCAGAAGATTTCAGTTTGTTTTTCAATTGAGATGTACAGTTTATAGGTCACAATAAAAAGGTGGAAAAAGTTTGTTTAAATTTGTTTACATCACAGAAACCTGACATTTTAATAGGGGTGTATAGACTTTTTAGATCCACTGTATATAGCAATAGGAAGTGATGAGGAGACAAAGGGGAGGGACCTGTGTCCTATACTCCAAGGTAAAAGGCGTTCAAAATCTATATTATCTTAATTATACACTACAAAAGCAGACTGTCTACCGAGTAGACTAACAGCCCTGACCACATCCAGACAGTGTGAGGTGGATAGAAGGAAGGGAGCATGATGACACCACTAAGTAAAAAATGAAAGCTTTGGTCTCAAAAGAACCTTTTCCTTGTGCAGAACAAGAAAAGGTTCTTTACAAGAACTGCCAACTCATAAAACACAGCTAACAGATGTGATGGCAACCAAGGAAGCAACCTTAAAAATAATATCTCAATTTATATAAATCGCTGATAATTACAGCAAACATGTGTAAACAATAGAATTGCTCCTAAAAAAAGGAGTGAAAAACAAAAAAAGGGGATACAAAAAAGTGGCCAAATGTGACAAGGTCAAAATCAAAATTCCATGTAAACACTCCTTCATAAGATAGGTGTGTAGTCCAATGGTGTATCATCCTAAAAATTTCCACCACCAGAAGAATATTCACTGTATCCCAAAGATTTTTCTTCACCACACATAAGAAATGCACTTGCCAAAAGTTCATGCCTGTCTTGTTATAGAATAGGTAAACCTTAAAAGGGAGGTCTTCCTAAGGAATGTCTCCAATTGGTTGAAAAGAAAAACTCTGAAGAGCAGAGAGCACAAAAGGTCATCCCAAGGTGACATACAAGGTCAAATTGGTGGAATTATATGAACCACTACTGGTAGAAAGATTAGATTGTGAGACAAGGGGTTCCCAGAAAAGGCTGGATAAGATAGAAACCTGTGCCTTGAGATTATTCAGGGCCAGAGCTGGTCAAGATCAAAGTATTCTGCAGAGTTAAGTCTTGTGTCTTCTCACAAGCAAGGTAAGCCTTGCATATGATGGCTAATCTTGTGGGATTCAGTGTTCCTTGCTTCGAATAAGGTAGTAATAATCAAATTAGAGATTGGATTTCAATAGCTATGCTGTTAAAAGCCAGTTACTGAGAAACAGGATAGAACATGCTGTGCTAGATAGAGGAGGAAAGGGTTCTGGCGATTCATAATCACTTCAAATTAGCCCTGAAGAACGTGGTACACAGACATATTCAGATTTTTGACATTCGAGCCCTGGTTTCTTCCAAATAGACCAGATTAACAGGCTCCCTGCATTTGGTGCATTTCTTTAGTCCAAGGTTGGCAGATTTGAAAGTAAAAAGTGAGGAGGGGGGCAGGGATAGAAACTATTTGGTACCTCTTTGAAATGACAGATTGGACCCAGAGATCTAAGACTGGCTCTAATGCGAACAGTGCAGGGCCGGCCATAATTCTGGAAAGGCTTGAGCTTGGGCTGGAAAGGCTTGGTAAGCTACAGTTTGTGATGGAAGGAAGTGTTACGCCTTGGTTTAGCGGTCAACGTTTTTGGAAAATGAAAAGATCTTTTTGTTTAGGGAGAAGGTAAAAGTCATAGGAGAAGGAAACTTAGGCTTTATCGTGTGGCATAGCAGTACCACCTTTCTCCTAGTTACTTCCCCAGAGGCATTCACCATGAAAAGGCATGCAAAGACGACGCATGATTAAGTCACCTAACGAAACGCGTCAAAAGATGGGGCCAAGTGACGTCAGCACACCCGTTTGTGTCTCTCGGCATACCCCAGCATCTATCCATCCAGGAACACTCATCCTTAAGGAGACTCTCTTCCTATGATTGCTGTGACACATTTCATCTAGTGCACTCGATATTACTAGTGTACTACACTTGTAATTCTATCCTTTTTAATAAAATAGTTATTTGAGATATTGCACTATGATGGTCTTCCCATTTTTTTAATGCTTCTGTACTGATGGGAGTTCCGTCATTTAAAGAGAGCATATACATCACACCAGTGGGGCTGAAGAGATCTGTGGATTAATATCCATTATTGGGACAAGCATTTTTAGACCTTACAATTGTGTAGGTCTAAACGTGAGACAAGGGGCCAGAGTGATTTGGCAGTACACTGTGGTGCAAGAGTGTAGTTTTGGAGCATTTCCTTCAGACAAGACTCTGCTGGACCTATTTATGATGATTTTGAGAGAGCATTGTTCATATAGTTTATTTTGAAGATTTATGGACATCAAATGTGACAATATCACTTTATAAATATTCATGTAGAGTATTCTTTTTTTGTACAGGTATATATGTTACTAAGTTGTAGTACTATTCATGTGGAGATTACACTATGTATTTCATCCATTATGTCATTTTAGTATGGTTGTGGTTGCGCTGCACTAAATTGGGAGTTTTTTTGTTTAGAGGTGACTGTACACACTTGTGTGCTTAGCTGCACCACCTGTGACTATTCATTTTTTTTTTTAGTTTTTGGCAAGCGCGGAGCAATTGTTGTTTTGAAGTCCTTTCGGATTGCTGAGCAGGGCCTCTGTACCAAATGTCCTGTCCCACTGATGTATTTTTTCTGTGTTGTAATAAACTGCATTGGGTCACTATTGTTTCAAGTATATTGACATCTAGTGGCAGTTTTGGGCCACTACAACTTGTTTAATTATCTGAATTGGTATTGCCCTCTTTCCTCCCCTTCTGTTTAGCTCTAGTAAGTTTAATCCTAGCTAGACCCTCCCTGTTTTTTCCATGTTCCCCCAGTCGGGTTAGTTCTTTGCCAAGACAAGGCTTAGGAAAGTTGTTGTCTTCTTGCACCTCAAAAGACTGGAAAACAAATCCACTTTACTACAATTATTTAAAATGTAAAGTTGATTCGACTTCTGTGTCTTACTGAAGAGTTAAGTGGCCTGTTAGTGCCAAGTCAGCAGGCAACCATACTGTCTGGGCAGGCTGGGTCTAAGGTGGAATGTCAATGCATAAAGTAATATTTAAAAGCAGAACACCAAAATGTTCTGGAAGTGCCGAAAGTTTTCCAAAGAATTCAGACATAGGGGTTGATTTACTAAAACTGGTAGAGTGCAATATATGGTGCAGCTCTGCATAGAAATTAATCAGCTTCCAGGTTTTATTGTCAAGACCTAATTGAACAAGCTGAAGTTAAAAGCCGATTGGCTACCATGCACAGCTGCAGCAGATTCTGCACTCTCCAGTTTTAGTAAATCAACCCCATAGCGGAAGAGAGTCAAATAAGGGGAGCAGTGTCAAAATAGGACACTGCTCTGGGATAAGGAAACAGCTATCAACCTGAGAATTGTTGCGTTTCCCTTAGGATCTAAAGAACACATGATAAAATGGCAGGGTTGCCACTATAAAGTAAAAAACACCCAAATACTCTGTCCACTAAACTACAGTGTTCTATGCCCTGCGGATAATGTTGTTTAAATTCAAGAACCGGGATTCCATATACAGGAAAACCCTGTATCACCATATACATGATGCTGGGTCTAAGGCGGCCCAGGCTTTGTCGGTATTGGTGAAAATACTATTGAAAAGGTCTGCAGGGTCTTAGAGCCATAGGACTGAATAACGGCCCTGGACCTGTATCGCACCCTACAGCTAACTTCACATGTTGCGCTTTGTGCCAAGGTGAGCAGCTAAAGAAGATCTATTGCCTGAAGAAAACACTACAGGCTAGCCCCATATAGCGGAGTCTGGGAATGGTTCCTGAGGCATACCCCGAGGGAAACTAATCTGGAAACTGCAAGGTAATGCAAGGCAATAAGCAGTCAAATGTTGATTCAGATGAAAAAAAAAAAAAAAAAAATTGTATGGGGTTATATGGCTATGCTCTAGGGGCAGCCTTAGCAAAGAGATTTACCTGCTCCTCCTGCACCTAGACCGGTTCCCACAGCATCTGCACCCCCATACTTCACCAGTCTAGGGTCCTGACTTTATCAAGACCATAGTAGGGTCCATAGCCCCCCTCTGGACGTGATACGCCAAGAAACAGTCCACCACTGGATTGTGGGGGAGCACCGCCTGCCAGGGGAGCAATGGATCAAGTAAAACGGTTTCTCTTCTGTCCTAGACAAAACAAGAAAATTTGCAGTGCAGGCACAGCCCCACTGCAAGGGATAATTTTTAATTTGCCCAGAGCTGGTGTAAGTAATCATTCTAGTAAAAAATGCAGATTTTAACATGTGTGCAAAAATAAAAAATTTGCTCCAGTGGAGAAGTGGTTAATAAAGACCTTTTCATTCTACATGAAACAATCAAGAATGAAGATCGGCCTCACATTGATCTGGTCCCTTCGAGAGACTCTAAATCACAAAGAAGCTAGGAATGATTGAGCAGTTGACAATTTGGACAGACCTGGATCTGCATGCAGGTAAGTAGTTCAGCACTGCTGATTTAAAACAGCCTGCACCAAGCAGAAGGGCGGGTAGGGAATTATGTAATGTACATTTGTTTTCCTTTAATACCCAACATCCACATAAACAACTGCAATGCCATTACTAAAATAAGTACTATTTGATGTACTATTTAAGTAAATATGCCAGAGGCTTTTTAATTTTTCAACCATCCAATTGGTGAAAAGAAATAAAAAAATTTTACATAGGCCTATTTTCAATATGCAGGATTACACATTTCAAGACAAAAAAAAAAAAATCTGTTAGATTTTATATAAGGAATAGTACTGTAGTATCCAGACTGCTTACCTTCCACACTTTTGCCCTGAGATCTGAAGGAATAGGTCGTCCTTGAATAATATTTCTTGCAGTCTCCAGGTCACAGCCACCTGCCTCCAGAGCCTCAGCTAGATCGGTTACCCTATGAACATAGAAAGGCCACACTTAAACACTGCATTTATCACTAGAAAAGATGCAAACTTTACTGAAGCAAACATTTCTCAGCTGCATGGACTACATTAGGAAAAACACACAGTTCTGTGATGGCTTATACACTGAGGAAGAACATTTACAGCTTTCTGGGCCTGTTGGAAAAAGTCAAAAAGTGGGCAACTTCTTGTGAGAGCCTGTAAATTCTGCTGCTACGTTTAGGAGGGAAGTGGCAGATTCAGTTCTTACAGAATAGATCAGGGAACTGGATTCCGCTTACAATCTTGATACAAGTACACATCACATTTTTGTACAATATAAATTTTACGTTTAGAAATGCTAATGCTCAAAACATCAGTGCAAGAGGCCAAAAAAGACAATTCTGGTATCAGAACTGCCTTTTCGATATGAAACAAGGCAACTGATACAGTATATCTAGTTAAAATGGCTAATTACTAGAGTGCCCTGTCCAAGGCCATGTTGTTTTGCTGGCATGAGGATGCACATTAGTTACACGCATCCCCGTTCCGGCAGTCCTATAGATGTGGCACCCTGGATGCGTTTGGTGCCGTCTACCCGCACGGATGTCACATTGGGACACAGAAGCTGTGTCTGTGCAACTGTGTATCCCAATTGACATCTATGGGACTGCTAACATGGGAATACACGCAACATCTGAATCCCCATGCCAGGAAAACACGGCCCTGCACAGGGCACGCAAGTTATTGGTGATGTGAATGAGGCCATAGAGGTGAAAACTTATATAGGCTAGTTAAAGCCACATCAGACTTAATTGTATACCAGGAGATCTTTATTAAAAAAAATAATAAATCAGCTAAAGAAAAGAATGGCGTTTAAAACCAATGCTATATAGCTTGAGATGGAAAGATGTGCTCCTTAATAAAATAAGCCTTAATAGAGTTGGGTTAATATTCCAGCTGCCTTATATTCATAAATATTTTATAGGAAACCATGACCAGATTTATCTAGTAGAAAAAAACACTATGAACAGTACTGTGTAACAATCACCGATTAGGTTGTAATGTATGTCTACAAACTGAAAAGAAAGGATGCTAATGGCAGCACCACTTGGTACAGCACTGTTCTCTTATAAAACGGATTATATAATTTTCAAATAGTTCCACGTTACATTAAAATAGTTTTCTATAATCTTGTAACATTAAGAAATCTGTATTGAGGCCCTTTAAATGTTATATATTCAGACCAAAGCATCACACAGAACAAGCCTTCTTGAGGAAGGCTGCGGATGGGAAAGATCAATAATGGCTTCACATTTCATCCTCTCTGTAGAGAACCTGGTGTATTGGATTTATGGGATGTCATCTTTTAATACATCTCAAAGTGCCCTGCCAGCAGAATGTTATGAAGACGGCTCTACAATATTCCTTCAGTTCACATCAGATCGGTGTACACAGTTTAGACATTCCTAAAATGATTATAGAGCACTTCTGTAAGAAATGTCTATCTTCCAAATTAAAAGCAGGTCTTTCTATCGCTGCTAGTCTTCTACCTCATTAATAATTTTGTAAGCTGGCAGACTGTGCTACCTGGATATTCATTTATTGTGACAAGGTCTCAATGCATATTAACATGTGCCTTTCAGATTAAAATATATATACACATGCTTTTATAAAATAAACATGCACGAACAGGAAAAAGACAAAATGAATCCAGATTAACCACTTCAATACCAGGCACTTAGACACCTTCCCACCCAGGCCAATTTTCAGCTTTCAGCACTGTCGCAATTTGAATAACAATTGCGCGGTCATGCTACACTGTACCCAAACAAATATTTTATTATTTTGTTCCCACAAATAGAGCTTTCTTTTGGTGGTATTTCATCATCTCTGCGGTTTTTATTTTTTGCGCAACAAATAAAAAAAGACCGAAAATTTAAAAAAAAAAACGAAGTTTTTCTTTGTATCTGTTAAAATTTTTTGTAAATAAGTATGTTTTCTCCTTCAATGACGGGCACTGATATGGCTGCACTGACGGGCACCGATGAGGTGGCACTGGTATGCGGCACCGATGGGCACTCATAGGCAGCATTGATTGGTACATATGGGTGGCACTGATAAAATATTGCTGGGCAGATCTAGAACATAATGATGCCAATCAGTGCCCATTTGTGGGCACTGATTGGCTCAGATTGGGCACATGTGGATGGCCATGGGGTACATACCTGGCCATCCACATGTTGCTCCTTCCCTGGTGGTCCTAGTGGCGATCCCTGGTGGTCCAGTGTGGTGATCTGAGGGGGGGGCTGCGCTGACCCCCCCGTCAGGGGAACCGACGATCAGCTCTCCTCTACTCGCGTCTGTCAGACGCGAGTGAGGAAAAGCCAATCAACGGCTCTTCCCATTGACAGCGTGATCAGCCGTGATTGGACACAGCTGATCACCTGGTAAACAGCCTCCGCCGGAGGCTCTTTACCAAGATCGGTGGAGCGGTGTGTCAGGCTGACACACCACTCCACCGATCGCGGCGGCATGTTATCCTGCTGGACGTCATATGACGTCCAGTCAGGATAACGGAACCACTTCCCAGACATCAATCAGCTATAGGGCGGGCGGGAAGTGGTAAAAAATATTATCAGAACTATGGTATTATCGAATAAGTTAAATAATTTTGAAAAAAGGTGATCTCTACAGATAACAGATGATAATCTCTCCATCAATGGACTTGTAACCTCAGCATAAACCCCCTCCATCTCATTATTTTAGTAAGGTTTCCATGCCGATTACTACTTACAATGAGATCATACACTCACCTGATGTGTTTATAAAACACTTCTATACAATATTACTATACAAGCCAACATCGAAGGCTGATGTCAAATTTTTTTCACTGCAATGTCACATTTCAATAAGTTCTATCAGACGGCAAAAGTATGGCTTTTTAGTGCACACCACCACCTTCGGTAGTATGAACTGGCCACACCAGACAAGGCATTTGCAATGTGGGTGCAGTGGGACTGCCCTGGAATGAGGATGATGAGGATGAGGAGGATGAGGGAGGATGAGGGAGGATGAGGGAGGATGAGGGAGGATGAGGGAGGATGAGGGAGGATGAGGGAGGATGAGGGAGGATGAGGGAGGATGAGGGAGGATGAGGTATGATGAGGGATGATGATGGAGGAGGAGGAGAAAAGGGTGATCGAGTTTGTGAAGGGGGGGCAAAGGCCAGGAGGAAACAGTGTGAGGGAAAGGAGTCAGGAGCATGTCTCCACCCCCCCCCCCTTTTGTCTCTAGCCATAAATATTCTCGGGGCATGCTGCAAAAGGGTCATGCTCATGTGCAAAACTGAAATCATTCCCTGTAAAACCAGGTGGAACAGGATTTGTCTTCCCTGAGATTTAAAGATGCATTAAGGTCTTCCATATTATTGATCTTCTTAACTATCGTGATCCACATTCCTATAAAAGGGGGCTCCTGTTGGCTACCACATCAGTGGAATACACAATCTCACTGCATTTATAAGATGAATGGAGAGACCGAGAGGTAGATCTTGTTTGTTTATTACAGTTGTGATTCTGTACTACTTTGTCAGAATTTCACATCTGATTTTTCTGGACTCTACTAGAATGGATGATTTATGTGGAAAGAAAAAATTTTATTCTCTTTTTTTCCCTGGGTAAAAGCACGTCCCAAATCACTTTCCCATTTTAAAGAGAATGGGGTGTAAAATCTTCCTCAGAAGCAGTAAGTAAGCAGGGAGGGATGAACAACATATGGCATAAAAAAATTAGCAGCTACACAATGAGTTTTGAAAGCTGTTGGAACCTTACTGGACACCTCCCAAGGATCAAAAGTGAAAAGAAAATGGTCTAATCTGCATTGCTTGCTAAAGCTTTAATGGAGGTTGTCAAGATTCTGAAATCTGAAAGTGAGAGCCAGGTCCCTGCCCCCAGACAAGTCCCTGAAGCGGAGCCAAGTGGTGAGCAGAAGAGGTTTAAATTGAGGATCCGGTATACATGGTGGAAAGGCCGAATAGCCCAAAACCAGGGTCAAAGATGGCTGTTTAAATGGTTCAATTACACCTATGGTTTTAGAAACAGTGGACAAAGTAGCCCCTATAAGTGCGTGTTGCTTGGCCAAGGTGAGGGCACTCAAGGTAGGGTTAAAAGGAATTTAAAGTGTATCTTGTTCCAAATCAACCCAATACTTACAGTGGTTGCAAAGGCTCAAGGTTTTTTTTTACCTTAATACATGTTTTTTTTCTAGGACTGTCAACGTTATGTTCAGGGTTTCAGATCTTGAGACATTCATTTTGTAATTGGAGAGGGCTAAGTATATGTCCAACTAATTTATAAGATTTGGGATAGAAATCTCTGGGTTTGTCAATGAGAACAGAATGTCTTCGGCATACGCAGAGACTTTATAGTGATGTTTGGTGGTCTCAATGCCCTTAATACTGCGGTTCACTCTGATGAGATACATGAGTGCTTCTAATGTTAAGATGAAAAATAGGAGGGGGACAGGGGGCATCACCATTGTTTTCTGTTTGATAGAGGGAAGTAGCTGCGGAGAGCCTCATTTATTCTTATGGCCACAACCAGATTAGCGTAAATGGCATCCAGACACTTCCTTATATTGTTTCCAAGACAGGTTCTCTTTAAGAATTCCCTGTGTATGCGATCAAGGGCTTTTTCAGCATCTGTTGATATAAGGAAAGTTGGTACATTTCTACAATGGATGAGGTGGGTTAGCTTTAGGACTCTACAAGCGTTATCCCTGGCCTCCATGCTAGCATTCGTTCTCCCCATAAATGAGGGAGGACAAATAGGGCAGTAGCCAGTTTGCCAAACCTTTAGTAAAAAGTTTGAGGCCTGTGTTGAAAGGGAAACTAGGTGATATAATTAGCGTATTGGGAAGAATCGTTACCTTCTTTCGGGATTAAAGAAATGTAAGCCTGGAGAGAATCAGTGGGGAAGAGAGTTATAACCATAGAGGAATATGGTATGAGTGTGTACAAGAAAGAGTGACGGTAATAAAAAAAAAAGTGAACCTGTTGGGGCCTGGTGCTTTTCCAGTTCTATAGTTTTGAAAACCGATAGGACTTTGCTGTCAGTCAATGGGGCATCTAGAGCTTCCCTTGTTTGTGGGGCCAATTTAGGAAGCCCTGAGTTAGCAATATATGAATCGATTGCCTGGTGCTGCTCTCTGCTGGAGGCTGGGTTTATTTTAGAGGTTAGATTGTATAAGCCTGCATAGAACTGCCTGAAGCACTCTGTCAGGGCTGGACTCGGCCCTTCCTTCTCAAAGCTGGCTGCTCAGCTGTCGGCTAATTGCCAGCTCCTATCTCTCCACAGTGACTCACCTGTTGATGATATCCTGCTCGTCAGTCCTTCCTACTTAAGCCGTCCAATCCAGATGAACTCTGCTTTCGCCACAGTCACATCTCTAGAGACGCTATCCTGTGTTCCTGTTAAAGACTTGCTTGGCTGACATTCCTTCTGGTTCCAGATCCTGCTTGCTGTTCTACTACGCTCATCTCTGGCTCCCTGACGTTTTGACTTGTCTGACTATCCTTTCCGATTCCTGAACAAGTGTGATTTAACTGTACTTCTGTCTCAGTCTGATTCATGGTTTCTGACACACTAATTGCCAACTTGTGTTATTTATCCCCTTGTGGGGAGGTAATGTGTGGGATATAGAAGCGTAGATGTTGTTCTTCAGTATGGGTAAAGTGCTAGACATCCACTTGGTTTTGCACCAATCCCAAAAAAGTCTTCTAGTGTACAGGAGCTTTGCTTTAGCTTTAATAATAGGGAGTCTCTTCCCAAGCACTGAAAATGTGTGAACGAAACTACTAGTGTATGACCAGCTTATGTATAATTTGTGCACAAGCGCCACTTTCACACGCCATCCTGAACTTCAGGACAAAACTTCCCTTAATGCATGTATGCCGTTGCAGAGAAGGCGACATGACATACAACAAAAATATAAAATGTGAACATGCTTTTCCAAAAAGAAAACAGGATGGAATTAGTAAGCTCAGCACAAGGGTCAGAGCTCAACTAGCAAGACCGGTTTTATCTGAACACATAACATTACTGCTATCTGTAAATGCAGATTCAGCCTATGTCATCCAAGGAATGAAATCCTTCAATGCGTTGACAGAGATATTATACTACTCATGTGCAAAAACCAGATGTCCAAGCAAGTGAGCCAGACCTGAAGTTTAATGAGAAATAGCATACAAAAGCAGCATCATTCATGGCAATTGTATCTCATATTGTGCAAGGCCTTGTTCACATAGGATGTACAATATCGTACGCCAGTGCAGGGCAGTGTTCTCCCGCATAGAGATGCACAGGTGTTCTGCGCAAGAAGTCCCACTGAAGTCTATTGGGACATAGCGGCTGAACAGACACAATCCCTGTGTTCCAATATAACATCTGTAGGTGCGTGTGGGTCCGTTTCCCCGAATTCACCCTGTGAGACTTCCTGCATGGGGTTACATGGAACACCTGTGCATCCCCGAGAAAACCTAGAAGGGCTCACTATCTGGCAGGGATGGGGGCTGCACTGGTTGGTTGAAGGCGGGGCCGTAAAGAAGCCCGTTCTTTACACTTGAAAAAGTAGCACGCATGCCCAGTGTGAGCTTCGCGCATGCTCTGAAATGCATTGTGTTCCTTTCCACTCCGGTGACGTCATACGCCAGTGAGCAGCTTGTCAGATCACAGGACTTCCCTCCAGTTTAGCTGGTTGTTTCTCCTCACGGAGGATCGCAGTTACCCCTACGGGGTTACTCCATTGCCGATCCACGCCATGGACGCTTAGACTGATCCAGGAGTCGTCCCCTTTCGGAGTTGTTCTTCTCTTACTTCCCTGTAAGTGTGGAATATATGCTTTTATAATTAATACCTGCACTCAGAGGCGCTTTTCTTTTGTTTTTTTTCCCATGTTCATCTATAGAGCTGACTTCGCTCACCTGGAAAGCTTGCCCTCAGCGCTGGTTTTTACACAGAGACATTCCGGTTAATCTGAACCAGATTGACTAATTGTCATAGACATTTAAAATCTTCATCAATTGCAGTTTTATCTTTATCCCTAGCTTGCTGTATTTTTATTTGCATTGTGTATTGCATTATCATTGGTCTTGTGCGCTGGCATAGGTGTATATATGTGAAAAGAAGCCTGTGGTGCATGTGCCCCTGGAGTGGCAGTCCAGGGGATGCCGTAACTTCACTGTGAGGGTTACTTTGCGTTGCGGCACCAAGATCACTGCACTACCACACACTTTATTTTCACACCTGCCTCTTGGGCTGGGCCTTTCGGCTTGTACCAGAGGAATTTTTTATTCATGGCCGAAGTAGCGGCTATTGTATTGCACAATGGTCACTTTCATTTCCCCTCTCTACTTCCTTCCCCCACTTCTTTTATTTACAGCCTTTTGTTTGTTACCTTTTTGTCTTTTTTTGTTTGTGCATGTGTGACTGGTAGGGTGTAGATGCTCGGGCCTGCCCTGAAAGTCATGGGAGGGGGTGGACATGGCCTTCTGGCTTAGTTTGCCCTCTCTCATGGGGTCTCCCTTCGGGGGAGCCCCACCTAGTACATGGGTGGGTCTGTTTCGGCAGACCCTCCAAAGAATGGGGTCCATCTGGTTTCGGCCAGATGGACCAAGTGTAAGTACCCCAGTTCCTGTCTGAAGCCTAATGCCCCAGGGGATCAGGGCAAGGTCCTTCGATTACAGAGGGCTATGTGTTGCACGTTTTGTGTATCACTCTTTAGGTGTGTGCACTTTTTTTTTGGCACCAGGTGGAGTTTTTGGGAGTGTGCTCACACACCACGGACTTAAAAAAAAAAAAAAAAAAAAAAAAAAAAAAAACCCGTGCATCCCTCTGTGGGAAAACATGGCCTTGGCATAAGGTATTGTACGCCCTGTGTGAATGAGGCCTGAACAACATTCTGAGCACATTCGTGATTTCATTCATATTTGAAATAAAACACCTGTCACTGATTGTTGAGGCCTGTGCAGCCACTGGATCTTTAAATGTGAATTAAAGGAGTTGTAAAGGCAGAAGGTTTTTTTTAATCTCAATGCATTCTATGCATTAAGATGAAAAAAACTGTGTGTGTAGCAGCCGCCACAGTACCCCCTAATACCCACCTGAGCGCCCTCTCTGTCCAGCGATGTCCACAAATCCCTCGGCTATCTGAGACGCTCCCTCCTGATTGGCTAAGACACAGCAGCGGCACCATTGGCTCCTGCGGCTGTCAAAGGCATTCATCCAATCAGGAGGGGGCGGGGCCGAACGGCAGCTCCGCATGTGAATGTACACACGGAGCTGCAGTTCGGCTTGGGTGCCCCCATAGCAGGCTGCTTGCTGTAGGGGCACTTGACAGGAGGGAGGGGCCAGGAGCAGCAAAGAGGTACCGAGAAGAGGAGGATTCCGACTGCTCTGTGCAAAACCAACTGCATAGGAGCAGGTAAGTATAAAACATTTTTGTTTTTTTAAACAGATACTTTACAATCACTTTAAAGTATCAGCACATACCTCTTGTGCTAGCAAGTAAGAGATACTTTTTAGAACCAAATATTAAAGAAAAGACATTACTAGGCCACATCCCCGTTCACAAAAAGGCATCATGTTTGCAGTGTAAGAAATCAATTATTGTTATTTCCTTTCTATAGGTTACGGTGGACATTTTTTTTCTTTATAGCAGCATTTGAAAATACACCACAAAATTACTACTCTCAGGCCTTGTACAGTGAGTTTCAGATTGTATAAACAGTGTACAGCATGCTCTTACAAAGAGTTAGGGAAGCTTTCAGCTGCCTTAAAGCGGCTTTTAGGTCTTTAAAGCAACCGTTAGCCCCAGTTTGGGGAGGTTTAACCAAGATTTTACTGGGTATGCTGCCTTAAACAAGTTGGTAGCAAGCTACAATGGGATTCAGCAATACTTAAAGTGAAACTTGTTGAAAGAGGAGAGTTGGAAGGTCTGCATTCCTTTAGAAGCGATTAACATTTTGGGTGCGCCTTAACAAAACTGAAATTTTTGTTGCAGAGGATGCCCAACATCTGACTATTTTAGTGTAGACATCTTAGAAATTCAGTGAGCTAATCACACAAGCAGAAATTTCTGGAGGTGTTCCGTATGCCAACTATGTGCGGAAGGCCTCTAGGCAGCCATATTGCATTGAATTTTATAGGAAATTACAGCCCTGCCTATTGAGAAGGAAACGATTTTTAATAACAGTATATTGCAATATGGCTTGTGTCCCAATTGTATATGCGATTCTCTTTTTCCAATATTTTTTCCCGCACAAAAGTGGAGTTAGGCTGCATTCGCACCTGAGCAGAGTCATTTGCAGGAATTTTTAAATAAGCTAATTTTAGCAAGCGTATACAGGCTTTTTTAGAAGAGTATTGCAGGCATTTACATGTGTATTCAAGCTTCAGGCCTTTTTGTTTTAGCCAATAGAAATCACTAGGGGGAGGAGATCAGTTATAATATAGGTTAAAAAATGGCGGAAAAAAAACACTCAATTCTGCCTGAAAAGTAGCTTTTTGAGCAACATTCTGTCACTTGTAGCATTTGGCTACAAGTGACAGACAGTTCAGATGTGAACAAAGGCTATTGAAAACAATAGGTTTTTGCTTGTTGAGCGTTTAAGCTTCAAGCTACAAAATGCTCAAGTATGAACAGGGCCTTAATCTTTAAATCACAATCCCCCACCCCCCACTCCACCCCACCAAAAAACGAATGCTCAAAAAACGATTCCCTCGTGCCCCCCCCACGTGCTCATAAGTTTACATACCCTGGCAGAATTTATGATTTCTTGGCCATTTTTCAGAGAATGTCAATGATAACACAAAAACTTTCCTTTCACTCATGGCTAGTGTTTGGCTGAAGGCATTTATTATCAATCAACTATGTTTACTATTTTTAAATCATAATCACAACAGAAACTAGCCAAATGACCCTGATCAAAAGAAATACAAATGTGTCTGCGCTAGAATTCAAATATCAAATAAGCGATTACAGTGAGTGTTAAATAGGCAAAGTAATACAAAAAATAAATAAATAAAAAAGAAATGCACTTAAGCTGATCAATAACAAATCAGAAATATCTCTAGGTGATTCAACCTTATAATACTAAAAGTGCGAAGTGCAATCTAAAATCCACAATATAAGTGCCAAATCAGGAGTGAAATAACAGTAATCTTCATAAAAGTCCTTATAGTACAAAGGTGCACATCCAAAGAAATATAAATATAAAGTGCTCAAAAATAGTGTCCATAATAATTTTATTGTGAACAGAAACTCTCCCCTCATAGGGGTACTCACATGCAGTGGGTGCGTAGGTGCACCATCCCATATAAGCATAGACAGAAACAGGCCGTCCGTAAGGTATAGCGTGCGGTGTATGCCACAATCTCTCTCTGCTGACAGCTCCGTCCAGGCCCCTCCCCTACGCGTGTTCGGCACCGGGATCACGTGCCTTCATCAGGGGGATAAAGGCACGTGATCCCGGTGCCGAACACGCGTAGGGGAGGGGCCTGGACGGAGCTGTCAGGAGAGAGAGAGAGAGAGAGAGAGAGAGAGAGAGAGAGAGAGAGAGAGAGAGAGAGAGAGAGAGAGAGAGAGAGAGAGAGAGAGAGAGAGAGAGAGAGAGAGAGAGAGAGAGAGAGAGAGAGAGAGAGAGAGAGAGAGATTGTGGCATACACCGCACGCTATACCTTACGGACGGCCTGTTTCTGTCTATGCTTATATGGGATGGTGCACCTACGCACCCACTGCATGCGAGTACCCCTATGAGGGGAGAGTTTCTGTTCACAATAAAAGATCCTTCATTATCTTACAATATTGCGCTATGGAGTTTCCTTTTTTCTTGCATATAATATCATGACTGGGAGCATTGGAGGTCTACAAAGTTGATTCCTTTGAGCACAGGAGTTGCTCCAAAGCGTGTTTGACAGAGTTTAATTACTGTGTCACACACTGTAAGGTGAGCGCATATGCTTTTGGGGGATCACGGAAAGACACTAAGGCATGCTTTATGGTACACTTTTGGAGGAACAAGATGGATGAGCTTCACTATTATGGACACTATTTTTGAGCACTTTATATTTATATTTCTTTGGATGTGCACCTTTGTACTATAAGGACTTTTATGAAGATTACTGTTATTTCACTCCTGATTTGGCACTTATATTGTGGATTTTAGATTGCACTTTGCACTTTTAGTATTATAAGGTTGAATCACCTAGAGATATTTCTGATTTGTTATTGATCAGCTTAAGTGCATTTTTTAATTTTTTTTTTTTTTGTATTACTTTGCCTATTTAACACTCACTGTAATCACTTATTTGATATTTGAATTCTAGCGCAGACACATTTGTATTTCTTTAATATCAGTCGCACGGTTATGGAACGTGATTAGTGTTTGCAGCTATTTTTCACTTGGATTTTATTTCATTATTTGATAAGGCATTAATCCGTATGTGGCTCGCAAGGCTCATCTAGATTTTTTGTAGACCCTGATCAAAAGTTTACATACCCTGGTGATTTTGGCCTGATAACATGCACACAAGTTGGCATAAAGGGGTTTGAATGGCTATTAAAAAGGTAACCATCCTTACCTGTAATCCGTTTGCTTATAGTGTGTGTGTGTCTGGGTTCACACAGGTACAACATATGCTCTGACATTGGGAGCTCATGACATGTGTAAATCAATGACTCCCTATGAGAGCCGTCTTAACTGGTCCAACACAAATCGGTCCGACTTTGAAAATGCTCCCTGCACTACTTTGGTCCTACTTCAGCCCATTGAATATCATTGAAGTTGGATCAAAGTAGGATCCTTGTGCTAATCATCCCACTTGTGACATCCGACGTGGCGATTACAGCAGCAGTAAAAAGGAATTTATGTCACGGGACCGATGTCGCAGAGCAAAGTAGGATGACAGTGGTATGACTGTCGTGTAGTATCAGTGCAAACCCAGCCTAAAAAGGGCAATGAGTTTCTGGACTCCTGACAGACCCTTGCATCTTTCACCCAGTGCTGCACTGACAATTCTGAGTCACGGGGAAAGTAAAAGAATTGTCAAAGGATCTGCGGGAAAAGGTAGTTGAACTGTATAAAACAGGAAAGGGATATAAAAAGATATCCAAGGAATTGAGAATGCCAATCAGCAGTGTTCAAACTGTAATCAAGAAGTGGAAAATGAGGGGTTCTGTTGAAACCAAACCCACGGTCAGGTAGACCAATTAGGATTTCAGCCACAACTGCCAGGAAAATTGTTTGGGATGCAAACAAAAACCCACAAATCAATTCAGGTGAAATACAGAACTCTCTGAAAACATGGTGTGGCTGTTTCAAGATGCACAACAAGGAGGCACTTGAAGAAAGATGGGCTGCATGGTAGAGTCACCAGAAGAAAGCTATTACTACGCAAATGCCACATGTATCCCGCTTACAATACGCCAAACAGCACAGAGACAAGGCTCAACCTTCTGGCACAAAGTCACTTGGAGTGATGAGACCAAATTTGAGCTTTTTGGCCACAACCATAAACGCTACATTTGGAGAGGAGTCAACAAGGCCTATGATGAAAGGTACAGCATTCCTACTGTAAAACACGGAGGTGGATCGCTGATGTTTTGGGGGATGTGTAAGCTACAAAAGGCACAGGAAATTTGGTCAAAATTGTTGGCAAGATGAATGTAGTATGTTATCAAAAAATACTGGAGGAACATTTGACCTCAATATCATTGAGCCATTCTGGGGAGATCTCAAATGTGCAGTTCATGCAAGACAGCCCAAGAATTTACAGGAACTGGAGGCTTTTTGCCAAGAGGAATGGGCAGCTTTACCATCTGAGAAGATAAGGAGCTTCATCCACAAATACCACAAAAGACTTCAAGCTGTCACTGATGTTAAAGGGGTTGTAAAGGTAATCATTTTTTCACCTTAATGCATTCTATTCATTCTATTAAGAGCTATTCATATTGCATATATGTAACTTTTTTAGTGTTGTCTTCTGTTCCTGTTAAACATGCAATACATATTCCTTCCCTTAGCAGTGGGGGTTAAAGGATGTGACCAACAAAAATATGACTGGAGGTTTTTTCCTTCAGCCACTAACAAGGCTTCCGTTAAAGAAAAAAAAAAAAAAAAACGTTTTGCATAATTTCCTAATAATCGTCATGTCTCATGTTTCATTTGTTAAAAGGATCTAGCACAATACAAGTATAGAATATAGCTGTAGGGTGCGTGTGATGAACAATTCATTGACAGGAACACACCTGTTCTCTGAATTAGTCCCTTAGCCCAAGATGGAGAAGATTTATCAAAAATGAACTGCCTAAAGGGATAGAGAAACACTTCTAAATTATGCATGCAATTGCTGCATAGAACAAATGAAAGTACATTTTAGCATACAATATGGAGAAACCAGGAAAATGCATCTCTCCATGAGGGCACTGAAGAAGAGGAGGAACCAGAAGCGCCGCTGAGGGACCCCATAAAAAGGAGGATCTGGCTGCTCTGTGCAAAACCCTCTGAGATTTGTTGTTTACAAGTTAAAAACAGTTTTTTTTTTTTTTTTGCTAGAAAATTACTTAGAACCCCCCAAACATTATAATTTTTTTTAAACACCCTAGAGAATAAAATGGCGGTTGTTGCAATACTTTCTGTCACACCGTATTTGCGCAGCAGTCTTACAAGCGCACTTTTTTGGAAAAAAAAAATACACATTTTTTAATTAAAAAAAAAAATAAGGACGACAGTAAAGTTAGCCCAATTTTTTTTTTTATATTGTGAAAGATAATGTTATGCCAAGTAAATTGATAGAAAGGTGCAGCGCTAAATCAATAAAATGACCATAGAGAAATGTATAATAGCTAAATCACAAAGGAAGCACAGGAAATGTCCAATAATAAAATGTCCAAATATGCAGAAATGAATCCACCAGGAATGTGATGATCACAGCAAACAAATGTGACTGATACTGGAACCCTTCACCATAAACCGAATGGCCACTCACCTGGTCCCAAAGATAAATCAGGCAATCTTATAAGGTCAGCAGATAGCAAAGATCTTAAAAGCAGGGGACTCCTCCGGATGACCAGGTGGCAGGTTGATATCGTTACCATGAAATCACAAAAGGTGCAGACATAGTGCTCTCCGTATGTAACAGTTTATTATAAAATGAATAAAATCAAACTTACATAACAAGCACTTCTCAAGTGCCAGGAAACGAACATGGGAACACAGCAGAGTGTGTACGAGCGGTGGAGCATGCGCAGTTGTCGCGGATGACGTCACGACGTCACGTTCTGTGACGTCGTGACGTCATCCGCGACAACTGCGCATGCTCCACCGCTCGTACACACTCTGCTGTGTTCCCATGTTCGTTTCCTGGCACTTGAGAAGTGCTTGTTATGTAAGTTTGATTTTATTCATTTTATAATAAACTGTTACATACGGAGAGCACTATGTCTGCACCTTTTGTGATTTCATGGTAACGATATCAACCTGCCACCTGGTCATCCGGAGGAGTCCCCTGCTTTTAAGATCTTTGCTATCTGCTGACCTTATAAGATTGCCTGATTTATCTTTGGGACCAGGTGAGAGGCCATTCGGTTTATGGTGAAGGGTTCCAGTATCAGTCACATTTGTTTGCTGTGATCATCACATTCCTGGTGGATTCATTTCTGCATATTTGGACATTTTATTATTGGACATTTCCTGTGCTTCCTTTGTGATTTAGCTATTATACATTTCTTTATGGTCATTTTATTGATTTAGCGCTGCACCTTTCTATTTATTTATCTGGAGGGATTTGATCGTTTGACCCTGGTGTTCAGCTGCTTTAGTTATTTTTGTGTGTCATATGTGCGCTGATATACTTTTTCACATTTAAGTAAATTGATACCCAACATGTCACGCTTCAAAATTGCGCCCACTTGTGGAATGGCGTCAAACTTTTACCGTTGTAAATCTCCATAGGTGACATTTAAAAAAAAAAATCTACAGGTTGCATGTTTTGAGTTACAGAGGAGGTCTGTGGCTATAATTATTGCTCTCGCTCTGCCGATTGCGGCGATAACTCACATGTGTGGTTTGAACACAGTTTTCATATGCGGGGGGCTACTCATGTATGTGTTCACTTCTGCACGCAAGCTTGTCGGGACGCGTTCAAAAAAAATTTTTTTTTTTTTTTTTTGCTTATTTTACCTTTTATTTTCTATTTTTGCACTGTTTTTTTTTTTTTCTCCTTAAAAAAATTGTCACTTTTATTCCTATTACAGGGAATGTAAACATCCCTTGTAATAGAAAAAAAAGCATGACAGGACCTCTTAAATATCAGATCTCGGGTCAAAAAGACCTCATATCTCATATTTACACTAAAATACAATAAATTTGTTTGTTTCGTGTTTTTTTTTTGTCATTTAAAAAAATGGCCCTTTAAGAGCTGTGGGCGGAAGTGACGTTTTGACGTTGCTTCTGCCCTGCATTGTTATGGAGACGGGTGGGCGCCATCTTCCCCTCACTCGTCTCCATACCTAACAGGAGATAAGAAGCGATCGCCTCCACCGCTGCCGATGGCTCCGGTAAGTGTCGGAAGGCACCGGATGCGGCAGGAGGGGGGGGGAGGCCCTCTCCCGCCACCGTAAAAAGTGATTTTGCGGCGAATCCGCCGCAGAGACCATTTTTATCTTGTAGTGGACTGCCCGCTGAATAAGAAGATACCAGAGTTATGGAAGCTAGCTGCTGCCATAACAAGGATATCCTCCTTCAAACAGCCACCGTAAAACTGCGGCGGGCGGTCTGTAAGTGGTTAAAGAGAAACCCGTCAGAAATATGAAATACGTTAAGACGATTTGCACTCTTTATTTGTTCCGTTTACCATTATCATTGAAAGCAAAAGAAAATCCCAAATTTTGAGTTGTCCCCAGAACTGTAACAGAGGGGAAATCTTCCAGTGGGGACAATAGTTCTGGCATGCCAGGGGTTTCCAAATGAATTGCCTTAATTAGCAGGGATTGCCTCTAACTTCCTGTTTGACTATGGGACAGGAAGTGAGGAGAAATCTCTGTAATGAGACACAGATGGCGAAACAAAAATCTAACAGGGGTTATAACCCTTCCTTACTCTATCCAAAATGAAAAAAAAATAAAAAAAGTTCTACTTTAATTGAACTGTCAAACCATAAAATGGCTGGTGTCATAATTATCCCATGTTCAGCCCCATAGCAACTGAAAAACCGAGGCTAAGATGGCAGCTTCTTGGCTGCAAAAGATACACCCCACTTGTGTTAAAAGAATCTTTCCAGTGAACATCTTAGCAATGATTGTGAAGAACCTTTGACCTGTAACTAGGTGAGGTGGCTAACCCTGCCCTGAATGGCACGACTTTCCTCACACCTCCCTGACAATCTGGTAACACTCACAGTGTCTGGATACAATTCAAATGCTCCCAGGAATGCTGACTAAACAACTCTACACTGAATCCACACTTGGCAGTAGTGCTGTAATTAATGTTGTCAGCCAATAAAAGCCAGAGAACAAAGCAACGTTTCAAAAGGATTTTTTTGATGTCAGACAATTTTTTTTTTTCCAGAAAAAAAAAACAAAAAAAAACAAAAAAAAAAAAAGGTAAAATTGAAAGTAGAGTGTGAATAAAAATAAACACACACACACATAAAATACCATATGTATACATGAGCAACATTCTTTAAGTAGCTAGGTACCAGGACAGACATTACTGTCATATCATAAATTCCTTTTATCATTCTCACGAGGCGGATTCGCTGCCTCAGAGTCCGCCTCTGTCCGCCAGTTCAGCAGGAGATCTCTCCGGTGAGCTGAGCCGGCGGATGACAGGTCCCTCTCTGCCCACTGAGCGGGGAGGGGACTGTCGAGCGCCGCTGCTTCCTATAGAGAGATTGGACGAAAACGAACAGCATGTCCGTTTTCATCAGATCTCACCCGATCCGCCAGAGAAAGATGCGCACGTAAGGGCATCCGTCTGCTTTTAGCGGACCGGCTCAGATGTCAGCGGACATGTCACCGCTGACATCCGTCGTTCCATAGACTAGCATGGATCGCCCGTTCAGGTCCGCCGTCAAAACTGACAGGCGGACCTGAACAGTCCGACAGTGTGAAAGGAGCGTGGGAAATTATCTATGAATAAACTGCAGTTATCAGTGACATACACACAATTGTACACAATATGATCATTTGAGTCTACACAAACCACTAGTCATGTGAGCTCTGTACAAAAGCAGCACGTGATGTATCTTCTTATGCATGCCCTTTTCTAAAACACTGACAAGTACATAGTCGGAAAATGAAATGCACATAAAACTATACATCTGTTGCACTGCATAGGCAAAATGTTGCCAGCAGCATTCAACATGTGGCATCTACTCACTTTTATTGCTTTTCGCATAAGACCCTGCTGGCTGGGAGAGCACTGACAACACACGCAGTCATTTCCCAAACACAGAAACTGCATGCTCTTCTGTATCTGAGCTGGTAGGAACCCAACATACATATAGATATGGATGCTCCCACTGCTGACTAAAGCAACCAGCTTCTATCGAACGGTCATGCTGCAATACCAGCTGATCTGTGACTTCTTGGGGGGTGGGCTGGGTAGCCCCCCTGTTGGAATACAGTGGGGGGGGGGGGGTTTACTAAAACTGGTGCACTCAGAATCTGGCAACACTCACTCATTGTACTTTATCAATGGAGAAGCAGCAACAACTACAGAATACCGCCGCCTCTAAAAAAAGACGATTGGGATGGGGTTTTCTGTATCCTGCTGAGATTGATGGAGGCATTGTAACTGAAAAAAGTGCAGCACAGGAAGATATTTGCTCACAAGAGTTGTCAGGATCAACAGTTATTGTTTCGCAAATATTAAAACAGATATTCTCTTACAAAATAAGAGTTTATTGTTGGGGTTTACATGCACTACTACTTTAGTCACTTAACCGGAGAAAGCACACAGATTAGGAGCGCCAACTTCCTTGATCTATGTACTTGTACCAGCTCAATGATTCAATGTATTTGAGGTAGACGCAGCCAAGAAACTAGCAAACTTAGACAGCAGTTAGTAATGCTCTTTGTTCAGTACAGGTTTCATTTATAGTGATTGCCAACTTTGTCCTTCCTTTACTAGTTACTTTTGAGTCACTGACCTGGAACAAACAAGACTCCTGCTCTGGTGACAATAGTTAGCAAAGGAAATAATAGGATGACAGTCTCAGAACATGAATTTTCAAAACAGGTTAACAGTGGCACCAATGGAATTCCACCATGTAAGACCTGACTGCACGCGTGACAGAAAAGAATTTTCAGTGTTTTTATTGCACAGAGGAACTAAAACTACACTTACAAAAAAACAATATCTCTCACCAAAGCATTGTATCTTATGCTTTCCCAATTTACATCTCTCTTTACATCATTTTCATACATCAGCAAGCAAGTCTCTAGTTTATCACCTTCCCTGCACCCGCCTCTCTACCCATCACCTTCCCTGCACCCGCCTCTCTACCCATCACCTTCCCTGCACCCGCCTCTCTACCCATCACCTTCCCTGCACCCGCCTCTCTACCCATCACCTTCCCTGACCTGCAGCAGCCTCTCTACCCATCACCTTCACTGTCCCGCCTCTCTACCCATCACCTTCACTACACTCACCTTTCTACCCATCACCTTCCCTGTTCCCGCCTCTCTACCCACCACCTTCACTGCATCACGCCAGCCTTACTATCTATAATGGTCACTGCATTACACTGGCCTTGCTCTCTATTGCTTCTCCACAACATCCCAATGGACCTGCTCTTCATCATTAACTTCACTGAATCACACGGCCTTGATATTTATCATTTTCAGTGTACAACATGGTTCCATAGTTCTCTACCTTGACAAGGCAATGCCCTACATGAATATCTTACACTTCGCTCAATTCTTCACATTGGCATCATTACTCACAACCTTCAGTGTCCTGTGAATTACCAATGTCTACACTCTTACCGCCCTGCTAATCTACGATTTTTTTTTTCTACCTTAAACTAGCCTCTCTCTTCCTTCAATGATCTTTTCTAGGATCACACTCTGCCTCATATTTATGTAACTTATGTGCCTTCCATCCCTACTCACTTCAGACTAGCATCTCTGTCTGTGCCATTTACCACATGGTATAATCCTTCCCCTCAGCAGTATTATGTTACAGCATAGTCTGCCAGCCAATGGAGAGACCATGCGTGGTTCACAGCATGCAGCTGGATGTTACCTATACTAAAATCTCCCCCTCGGAGTCACCACTTGCAACTGTTTCTTCCTCTCTGTCACCTACTGCTGCCATCTCTTCATCGGCCTTGTGACCCACTGCTCCTGCATCTTCCTTGGTGTCACCCACTAATTCACTTTCTTCTTTGGTATCATCGCAAATCAGTTCCCATCTCACTCTTAAAGCAGAAACAAACCCAACGTTTTAACAGATTCTTAAAAGTTACATTCAAGGAATGAAAACTATCACAACGACTTGTTCTCACAACCAAACTGTCAAGAAATCAATAAGCTGATGTCATAATTGATCACATATGCAGCACCATGAGGCTAAGATGGCACCTTTCTTTGCTGTAAATTATAGGAGGTTTAAAGTCCACGTCCACGTTTTGGCCGCGGGCCAAATGCGACCCTCCAGGCCTTGTCATGTGGCCCTTGCTCTCAGATTTGCAGCCAGAATGTGGAGGAACTCCATCCTGCTACCTCCAACCTTCACCCTCCGCTTCCGCTCCCTTCAAAGCCGCCTACAAAAAGGGGAGGTACTAGAGCCAGGCAAGGAAGGAGAGAGATGCAAGGAAGTTTTGGGGAGGGGGATTGATGTTGCACACTGTGCATAGCGCACCCCTAATCCCTGCACTCTGTACACAGCACACCCCTGAAATTTGTATGTAACGCACTCCTTAACCCTGCACTCAATGCATGGCGTACTCCTGAGCTCTGCACTCTGTACACAGTGCACTCCTGAACTCTGTTCTCTATACGTAACGTACTCTTGAACCCAGCACTTTTTACGTATCGCACCCCAGATACAACCAGCCCTTTTAGGGTAACCATACTGCTAATGCAGCCCTCAATGAAATGGAGTTTCACACCCCTGCCTTAACCTCTCCCCACAATGTAACCCCTACTCCCATCTCTTCCCCAGTGTTATCCTCACTCCCATCTCTTCCTTGGGGTCTTAGCTGTCAGTGCCATCTCATTCTCAGTATCACCCCTCACTGCTGTCTCTCTCTGGGGATTGCCACCTGCACTTGCCTCTTCCCCAGTGTCTCCCACTGCCCCCATCTTTTCCTCAGTGTTATGGACACGCTCCAGTCTCTACCTCTGCTTCCATCTTCCTCGGTGTCCCCAACGGCTTCATAGCATCACTTCCCACCCCCAACACACACACCTAATAATATTTATAATTTCCTATCATTTGTTCCATATCAAGTGTGCCCCCCCTCTAATCAGTGTCCTGTGCAAGCTCGGGGTCAGCCCCAGTCCTGTCACTGTGGTTGCCGCCCCCCCAATTACATCCTCAGTGGTCCCCTGTACTTCCTCAGGTCCTATTGACACATGCAAAAGTGCAGTTTTTGCAAGCCATTCTAAAACACGCAAAAAAAAAAAAAAAAGCGCATGGCACTTGTGGTGCCATTCATTGTTAGTGACACCCCAACATGGCAAGCAGACACACATTTTTCCATGCGTCAAAAAACATGCAGGGCTTAAATCCCAACATGTTACATGAGCTACTTCTGCACATTTGTCATATGTAGGGCTGCCCATTGAAATTAATAGGCTGTCCTATGCTTGTAGCTCAAAAAACGTGCATTCACTCACAAAAGCTAGGTGTGAACCTTGCCTCAGTGATCCCTCTCCTTCCTCACTGGTCCCCTTGTCCTTAAGTTGCCCACTCTCCTTCCTCGGTTGCCCACTGTTCTTCCCCAGTTGTCCCCTCTCTTTTTCCACTGGCCCCATGTTCTTCCTTGGTTGCCTCCTCTCCGCCCTCACTGGCCCATGTTCTTCTTTGGTTGCCTCCTCTCCGCCCTCACTGGCCCATGTTCTTTGGTTGCCTCCTCTCCGCCCTCACTGGCCCATGTTCTTTGGTTGCCTCCTCTCCGCCCTCACTGGCCCATGTTCTTTGGTTGCCTCCTCTCCGCCCTCACTGGCCCATGTTCTTTGGTTGCCTCCTCTCCGCCCTCACTGGCCCATGTTCTTTGGTTGCCTCCTCTCCTCCCTCACTGGCCCATGTTCTTCTTTGGTTGCCTCCTCTCCTCCCTCACTAGCCCCCTGTTCTTACTTGGTTGCCTCCTCTCCTCCCTAACTGGACCCCTGTTCTTCCTAAGTTGCCCCCTCTCCTTTTTCACTGCCCTCCTGTTCTTACTCGATTGCCCCTGGTTCTTCTTTGGTTGCCTCCTGTCCTCCCTCACTGGCCCCCTGTTCTTCCTTGGTTGCCTCTGTTCTGTCAAGAAGTGCCCCCCATTGAATAGTGCCCGGTATGTACTGCGCATGCGCCGTACGCAACAGCACAACAGCTGATTTGCCGGTCAGCTGGGCTGATGTAACCAGGGCGCATGCGCACATCGTAGGAGGTATCTCTCGATGGGAGATACCATTTCACAGGCACAATGTAAACCTATACAAACAGCGGGGGAAACTGTAGTTCTCAGATTGTGAATCCCTGCTGCTGGAGGGCAGCTAGTGGCTGTGTTGAAGAGCTGGTTTTGCCTGTGTTGCAAGCCGCCCTTTCACACAGGCAAAACTGGCCGTTCAACACAGCAAACCCGCCCTGCAACACAGACAAAACCGGACCATCAGCACACTGTAAAGCTGCTCCGCAACAGCGAGGTACAATGTGAGAACTGCGGTCTCCCCCTGCTGCTTGTATAGGTTTCAATTGTGCCCGTGAAATCGCATCTCCCATCAAGAGATGCCTCCTACGATGTGCGCTTGCGCCCTGGTCACGTCACATCACTTCAGCTGATTGGCAAATCAGCTGAAGTGCGGCTCTGTGCTGCGCATGCGCGGGCACTATTCAATGGGGGCACGTCTCAACAGAACACCTCCTTGCCTCCCTCACTGGCCCCCTGCTCTTCCTTGGTTGCTTCCTCTTCTCTCTCACTGGCCCCTTGTTATTCTTTGGTTGCATCCCCTCCTCCCAAAGTTGCCCCCTCTCCTTTTTCGCTGTCCTCCTGTTCTTACTCGATTGCCCCTGGATCTTCTTTGGCTGCCCCCGTCCTCCTCTACCTGTCCCCCCGTACTTCCTAAGTTGCCTCCTCTTCTTCCTCAGTTGCCCCCTCTCCTTTTTCACTGGCCCCCTGTTCTTACTTGATTGCCCCCTCTCCTCCCTTACTGGCCCCCTGTCTTTCCTTGGTTGCCTCCTCTTCTCTCTCACTGGCCCCCTGTCCTTCCTTGGTTGCCTCCTCTCCTCCCTCACTGGCCCCCTGCTCTTCCTTGGTTGCCTCCTCTCCTCCCTCACTGGCCCCCTGCTCTTCCTTGGTTGCCTCCTCTCCTCCCTCACTGGCCCCCTGTCCTTCCTTGGTTGCCTCCTCTTCTCTCTCACTGGCCCCCTGTTATTCTTTGGTTGGGTCCTCTCCTCCCTAAGTTTTCCCTCTCCTTTTTCACTGCCCTCCTGTTCTTACTCGATTGCCCCTGGATCTTCTTTGGTTGCCCCCGTCCTCTTCTACCTGACCCCCCCCCCCCCACTTCCTAAGTTGCCTCCTCTAATTCCTCTCAGTTGCCCCCTCTTCTTCCTCACTGGCCCCCATTCTTCCTCTGATGTACCCCTTCCCCTTTGTTGTAGTCACTCTTCCCTCCCCGCACCCCACTGGCCCCCTCACTGGCCCCTGTTCCACCTCAGTGTCCCCCCTCTCTCTCCTCAGTGTATCCGGGTCTCCAGTCCCTCTCCCCGCCCCGTATGTTGTAGTGAAGTGTCCCGCACCACAATTTCCTAGCAGCCCGTCTTACCAGGAGTCCGCATCCTCCTCCTCTCCGGCTCCCGGGGAGGAAAGCGGCGGAGACGGAGAAGACAAGGGAGAAGCTTCATCCGCCTCAGCCATCTTCTCTGTTGACGTTCCACGTCACTCAGCCGTAAAGCGAAGACGGAAGCCGGGCCTGACACATGCTGTGCTAGGAAGGCTGTGCGTCTTTTCTATTACTACAGCGCCCTCTAGTGCACACAGCGGTCATCTTCCCTGTTGGCCAGACATCTGAGTGCCAGTCTAATGACGTAAATGATGCCAAGTGCTTGAAATGAATGAAGATCTGCAGCTGAAGACATTCTATCACTTATTTCTTACAAATACAGAATAAAGAAAAACTGACAGAGCTTATAACTCTCCCCTATTCTACCCAAAATGGATACAAAAAAGTTATGCCTACTTTAAATCTATTCAGAATTCTGCTTTAAACAATGACAGATTGGGATCAGGAATAAGCCCAATTCACAGCTCAATGTTTTGCTCCCAAAGGGTGACAACGCTCATGATAAAGAATCCCATTATATTTACTGGACCATTTCACACCCAAGCACTGTGTCATCTGTCACACAAAGCTCAAAAAAGTACATGCGTTTCTTTTGGGCAGAATCGCACGTTTTTGGCGCTATGGATTTTAAAATGCAAGCCTGAGAAATGCTTGAAGAATGTGCTTTTTAGAGGCCCCCCTTTTTAAAGTCTATGGGCAAAAAAACATGCAATTCTGCTTCTGTACAAGTCCGACCTACAAATGCAAAGAAAAAGAAAGTTTTCAAATTGCTTGCCTACGGTCACACTGAGTGTAAATGGGGGCCAAGAGCTTGTTTGCACTTACAGTCACAGCAGCAGCAGGAATTGTACCCCCTGTATTGCTAGGGTAGTGCCCGCCAAGTGGGACCTATTCAAGTGAATGGGGCCGTGCTGCAACTGCCCTGCGACTGTGCACAATGTGCTGCGGCACGTCAGTAATGCATTTAAGGGGTTACAACAGGATGTGGGGAGGCGATACAACACCTCCTCATCATCGGACAAAT
This sequence comes from Aquarana catesbeiana, assembly GCF_042186555.1. Lineage (NCBI taxonomy): Eukaryota > Metazoa > Chordata > Amphibia > Anura > Ranidae > Aquarana > Aquarana catesbeiana. The sequence continues at coordinate 706,975,504 of NC_133325.1, forward strand.
GCTGTCTGAGGAGCGATCAGAATGCAGATCGCTCTTCATAGAGCAAGCAAGTGATCTCTGATTGGTTGTTACTTGTACAAAGATTCCTTTGCTGCTGGCAACACCCTATCCCATGAGGACAAGAAAGATGCCGCTCCAGGTGAGTAGATCCAGGTGAATGAATTGAATAGGTGGGACTCCGCTCATGGGTGCACACCTCGGCTCGCCAGCCGTGCGGTATTTATATGAAAAGAAATGGCTGCACACTGAAATACCGAAAGTCCATTTATTGCATCATCCCAATAAAATGCATGACACACGCCACAGGAACAGTATCCGATACAGAGGTTGACGCGTTTCACACAGTTACATTGTGCTTACTCAAACTCTATCCCATGAAGGTCCCGGGTTGCATCTATTATATATTGTACATTGTGACAGACCCATCTGAGACAGGTGTTTTTGGAGGGCACTATGGGCTAGCCTTCTACCCATTGATTATGGCTCATGGAGGGGGTCGGGGATTTTGTCTGCTCCTCCCAGTCAGAGCATGGAAAAGAGCTAGGTCCAGAAACCCTTTGACTAACCGGGAGTGTCTACCGGGATTATGCAGACAGGAAGTCCCCAGAACAGTTATGCGTCTACGGGAACATTGTGTCCGACAGACCGTGCACATGCTGCTGGGAATGTGGAACTCTACTTGGGTATAATTCATATCTTGTCCCAGCTGGTCCTTGAGAGCTGCATAATGCAGCATTTGCCAATCTTTCCCCGGCTGCTACCAACTTTATATTATTAAAGTGGTTGTAAAGCCTAAACATTTTTTGCCTTAAGGCTGGTTTCACACGGACGTTTTGTTTTTTTGTTCAGTTCAGTCACGATTTTTTTGTAAAAAAACGGATCAAAAACAGACACGATTGTCAATTTTTACATCCGTTTTCCCCCCCCAAAAAAGTGACCGAACTGAACTTCAAACACTATATACAGCTGGTTGCTAAGTAGGGGACCAGGAAGCCGGTCGCCACGTCCTTAACAACCGATGAGTCATCAGCTGTCATCCCGCTGACAGCTGAATGTAAAAAAAAACGTGAAAAAAACAGCGTGGGGTCCCTCCCCAGGTCCACACCAGGCCCTGTCACAAGGACAGGCTCTCTGGGTGGCGTGGCTATATAACAGATGCCAGACAGCTATCAACAACACAGCGAAGGAAGATGGCAACAGAGGAACAGCTGCTTTTTAATTTTTTTAGCAGGTAACTGGCGGCTAGGAAGAAGACGGGGGCGGGAGGAGAAGACAGCGTCGGGAGTTGAAGGCACCGAGAGAGACGGCAGGAGGTGGCGGCTGGAAAAGGCAGCAGCAGGAAGAGATGGTGGCGGGAAGAGACAGTAGCGGAGAGGACGGCACTGGGAGAAGACAGAGATATTAATAAAAAAACGCCTCTTCAAAAACCGCCTCTTCAAAAACGCCTCTTGTATTTTTTTTTTACATTTCACTGCCTTTTTGGTGAATAGATAGAGGTAGTATGTACCCGATACCCATTCACATAGGGGGGGGGGGCCTGGGATCTGGGAGACCCCAGATTCTGATAAGCACCTCACCCCCAGACTCCGACAACCACTGGCCAGGGTTGTCGGGAAGAGGCACTTGTCCCCATCAACATGAGGGCAAGGTGCTCTGGGGTGGGGGGGAGCAGAGCCCCCCTGCCCCAAAGCACCCACCCCCCTCATGTTGAGGGAATGCGGCCTGGTATGGTTCAGGAGGGGGGGGGTGCTCGCTCGTCCCCTCCCTTTCCTGACCTGCTGGGCTGCATGCTTGGATAAGGGCCTGTTATGGACCTGGGGGGGGGGCCCACACCATTTTTTTTGTGATTTTTTTTTTTTTGCTGGCAATTTTTTTACATTCAGCTGTCAGCAGGGGACCCCTCTGACAGCTGTGACTCATCGGTTGTTAAGGACACGGCGGCCGGCTTCCCGGCCCCCTCCTTAGCAACCAGCTATATACAGTGTGTTTACATGAGGAAAAAAAAAGGGGTTTAAAAACAGATGTCAGCAGATCGGATGTAAACAGATCATCCACTAACATCCATTTTTCGTCCGTTCCTTTTTTTTACGGATGAAAAAATAGGGTTTTCTTCTGTCATAAAAAATGGAGCTTAGCGGAGATGGATGTCAGTGGATGATCATCTCATAGATACATGTATGTCTGTTTTTCATCCATCAACGGATGGATGGAAAATGGACATACGGAACGGCCGTGTGAAAGAGGCCTAATGCATTCCTTGTATTAAGGTGAAAAATGTTTAGGTTTCAGAATCCCCCCTCACCCCCCTTTTACTTACCTGAGCCCTCATTTGATCCAGCACCGTGCACTTCTACAGCTCTTCTCTCTCCTCACTTCCAGGTCTCACTGGCTTTGCTGGGTCATCGGGAGCCATTGGCTCCCAGTGCTGTCAATCAAAGGCAGTGACAAGGGAGCGGGGCCGAGTCCTGCTGTCTGTATCAATGGACACAGCAGCGTGGGCTGGTCCAAGCATGCACGAGTGCCTCCATGGGAAGAGGCTTCCCATGGGGGCACTGGACAGGGGGGAAGGGCCAGGAGCACCAGCGGGGGACACAAAAAGAGGAGGTTCACGGCCACTAGCAGGTAAGTATAGACATTTTTGTTATTTAAAAAAAAAACAAACTACCTTTACCAGTCACTTTAACTTTTTATACTTTTTCTGCCGAAGATGTGCCACTTGGTAACCTAGATCCAAGCTGGATGTGGGGTGGGACATTTAGAAATGAGTGGTGTAATGTACATAATGCATATCTCCCAACTTTTTGAGATGGCAAAGAGGGACTCCTATTAGCAAAAGTATGTAGGCATAGGACACACCCCTTGCCACGCCACCTTAAAGGAGAATTATACAAAAAAATGAATAGTTAAACCCACAAGTGCTTTTTTTTTTTACCACTGCTATTCTTTTATATTGGCTTTTGACATTTACAAATGCAGCAATTTAGAAACTGGATGAAATGTTTAGCACTGTAGAAAAAGTTTTAAAAGATAAATAGTGCATTTTATATACAACTATATACACTGTAGATGAGACCAAAATGAGGGACAAATGAGGAGGAAAGAGGGACAGAGGGACTTTGTTCCAAATCAGGGATAATCCCTTTAAATCAGGGACAGTTGGGAGCTAGGCTTTATTTATCCAGGGCTGTGGAACTGTTTCTTGGCATCCTGATGGGCACGTCCTGGCTAATCAAGACTTATTGTGGACATGTTTTCCAGCACAAAGGGAGGCAGGGTGGGGAATTCCTGTGACTACTAGTCATACTGATAAGACTTGTCTAGGTGCCTAGCTGTTAATTAGATTAATGTTTAAAGGTTGCATTGTCATGTTTTTACTGGTTATACGTCTTATCTTATCTAGGCTAATATCCCCAAGAGGGGATTGTCCTCCTGGGAGTATAAAGCATGTGTCTGGGTTTCAATAAACAGTTATTCCTTTGGTTTTACCTCAACATCTTGTCTGCATAAGATGCTTGGGGTAAAAGGCTGGTAATCGGTCTGTTGGAAGGGTTTGGAGGGCCGGAGGCACCGTGTGACGGAGGGCACCCAGTCGGGGTGCCAGGCGATCTGTAATATACATGCTGCAGTAACGGGTTAATATTATAAAGTTTTATGCCCCCACAGGAGTCATTTTCAGGTCTTCAAGCGCACTTCCATGGGTTAGTAATACTTGTTTTGTCATCTGTATCCCATTGGGGAGATTTCCCTTCACTTCTTGTCTCATCAGTTTGTGTGTATTTTAGCACCCTCTAGTGTGTAATAGAAGTAGAGTAGGATTTGTTAGTGTAGGTAAATTTAGTTAAATCAGGGCTAAGCCTGAGCTGTTGAATCTGGGTCAGGGTTCAGTGAGTCAGGGCTGGATGACTCATCATGGCGGCTCCTCTGGTGCCTCCCCCTGTTTCTGGGACATTGGAGAATGTTCTAGAGCTAGTGGGCAGGAGGTTAGGAGGAGCTGTCTGGAAAATGTATGAGGCTTTGGCCAATTCCCAGTAGTGGGCTGGCAGGGGGCAGAGCTTACCTCATAAATAGGCATGAACCATGCCAGCAGGGGCATTCGGTGGAATATGGAGATATAGTGCTGTGGAGGCTGTCGGTGGCCCCCAGGGGTGCCCCGTAGTCTGGGGGGTGTCCTGCCTTGGGCCGGGGCTCAGGTGCTGGAAGGATCCTGCCACAACACACGTAGGAAGCCCTTCCTGGAGGCACTGGAGCAAGAGAGAGGACAGTGTGAGTAGATCAAGGGCCATTGCTTAAAGTGTTACTAAACCCAGTCATATGAAAATAGTTTATCTGACCACCCCCCCTCCCCCACCCCCGCAGTGCTGGCAGCTTTTAAATCTTCTTTTTACATTAAATTACTGCCACTATATACCTTTTTGGGTGATCTGTATACCACGGCCACGTGATAAACTGCAGGGTCTGCCTGAGTGCTGAGTGTTCAGGCAGGAGGAGATTTCCACTATAACCTGTGTCCTCATGCTGTTATGGGAGGTGGATCATCCATGAATCAAGATGTGATATCCCACCCACTGTCTTCTTTTTTAGTTACTGGACATGGAGGAGGAGAGAGGGACTGGGCTGTCATTTAGGATCTGTATACACAACCAAATGTGTCATGTCAATATCATGTGATCTGGCTAGCTCTGATCAACCAGGAAATGTTCTCTCCAGCAATAGAGACCAAACTGAGCATGTGCAGCCTTACCACTCTCTCTGACTGTGTCGTATCTGGCCTTGCCAAGAGAGACCCTGCAGGAGGGGGAGGATCTGTCCATACAGGATCAAAAATCCCTTTTACACAATACAGAGGATGAACCCATTAAGTTCCACAGTGAGTATAACAAGCATGCTATTCTGCATATACAGACAGATTTTACTGTTGTGGGTTTAGTAACACTTTAAATCTGACTGAGAGCTTGTCAGATCTACTAACCATGATTCAGCTGGAGTCTGCAAGGAGGAGTGTCAAGGAGACTGTATATAGACTGTATATAGGAAGATGTCCCTGAAGTTGTTGCCAAAGTTTTGTTGCTGAAGCCAAGTGAGCATCCCATAACCTCCTATTCCTATCCGGGGTTGAAACTTCCCAAGAAAACATAAAAACAAAGTCACGGACTGGTGTGCCTGGCTGCGCAGGAGTGGGGGATCCAGTTCATCTGTGGCTCCTTTGGGGGTGCGCTACAGTATTACAATCTCTCATCATTCCTCTGGCGCTCTTCATTTACATATAATGTGGCAGATGACTTCAGAAGCCATAATACACAGATGTGCGGACTTGTATATCCCCACGCAGTGCTGAGACAGATGAATGGAAGATGTAATGTGTGCTGACACGCATGAAAGCAATACATTGCTTACATCCCCAAATGGAACCTGTATGTTGCCAAGCTTACGAGTCAAATCAAAACAATAAAAATAACATATACACAATTACACTTTAGCTAACCACATCATAAATATATAATTTTACAATTATGATAAAAAAAAGTAATAAAAGCTGAAGTTTGTAAAACAGATCTTAGGACTCAATCAGACAAGTGTTGCCCTTTAAAGAGCAATCTGTGGTGGATTGCATATTAGAGGGCATTTAACAGGTGGTGAGGAGATGTTATGTCGCCTCCTCACCACCTGTTTTAATCCATAAGTGATTGCAGCACAGCCTCTACAGTTGAAACAACATACGCCTGGGATGTCTGCATTCAGTGCCAATCACAAGTTATTACTTGGATGAGTGGTTACATGTGAACAGCAGCAGCAGCAGCAGCAGCGGCCGTTGATTTGTACAGAATACAAATAGTCGGGCAATTGCAACCTGCGAGTCATTTTCAATGTGATTTGACACATTTTTTTTTCTTTAGAAATGTCATTTTTGCTGCAGCATGTTCTATGCATGCTACAGATGCGCCACTTTACAGGCAAACTAAGGGGACCCAAGGCCCCCCCCCCCCCCCGGGACCTTGTTTAAAGGAATTTTTCATTTTTATTGTTGCACTTTAAGCATCATTAAAATCACTGTTCCTAAAAGATTGTTTTTAAAACAAAAATTTGCATTGATACATGTCCCCCAGGGCAGTACCCAGATCCCTATACCATTTTTATGGCCAGTTACTTGCAAATAAGCCTATAAAATGGGCACTTTAGATTTTTCCTGTTCGGCTCCTATAGACTTCAATGGGGTTCGCCGTTCGAGTCTGAACAGGGGGGTGTTTGGCCCATCTCTAGTTGTCTGTTTGAATTACCCCTTACTGGACAACGCAGCTTATGACTACCCATGGATTATAGTGTATTGTAGTGTGCTGTAGCACTGGTGTAAATATTTTTACTGGATACATGCATTGAGTTGCCAATGAGAATGAAGGACAATACACCACAACATGCATATAGAGCACATTAATACGCACTATGCTAATAGATGTGCATCTTGAGTCTTTAGGGCCCATTCACACCAGAACACGGTATGGGAAAGGCATGTTTCCATGTGGATTTCCCGCACCGCACAGGAACAAGCTGCCCTTACTAGATACACACAAGTGCCATTAACCAATAATGGCACCCCAAACGCATTGAGCAAACGAGGCGCATTTGCAATCACTAAACCACAGGGTTTTATGCACATGATTATTAAAAGTTACACCTGCTGTACTTTTTGCACTTTACTGTGCATTTCAAAAACGGAATGCGCAGAAACATAAAAAAACATGTGTTCCGGTATGAACTGACCCCAAGGGGTTGATTTACTAAAGGCAAATCCACTCTGCACTACAAGTGCACTTGGAAGTGCAGTCACTGTAAATCTGAGGGGAAGATCTGAAATGAGGGGAAGCTCTGCTGATTTTATCATCCAATCATGTACAAGAGAAAATGCTGTTTTTTATTTTCCTTGCATGCCCCCTCAGATCTACAGTCACTGCACTTCCAAGTGCACTTGCAGTGCAAAGTGGATTTGCCTTTAGTAAATAACCACCTAAGGGTATTTGGCAGGGGCTTATTTTAGTTTAGATGTAGTGCTAAATGTTCAGATATTTGAGGCTCATACGAGATGGGGGGGGGGGGGGGGGGGGGTTGTGTTAGTACAGGTCACAGGGGATATTGTGTAAGGTTATGGAAGGATCTTTTGTAGGAAAGAACTTACCATAAATTGTAAAAATCTCACCTACTAGAAGGATGGTTAGTTTACAAAACAATCCTAATGCCGCGTACACACGGTCGGACTTTATGGCAGACTTTGCCCGGCGGACTTTTCGACGGACTTTATGACGGACTTTTTGAATGAACGGACTTTCCTACACACAATCCACCAAAGTCCGTCAAATTCGTACGTAATGACGTACGATCGGACTAAAACAAGGAAGTTTATAGCCAGTAGCCAATAGCTGCCCTAGCGTGGCTTTTTGTCCGTCGAACTAGCATACAGACGAGCGGACTTTTCGACCGGACTCGAGTTCGACGGATAGATTTAAAACATGTTTCAAATCTAAGTCCCTCCAACTTTTGAGAAAACAAAGTCCGCTGGAGCCCACACACGATCGAATTGTCCTTCGAAATCCCGTCCGCCGGGCAAAGTCTGCCGTAAAGTCCGCTCGTGTGTACGCGGCATAAATGTGATGTTGAGCATTGTATATCGTCCTTGGGTGGCCCAATGCCATCTGCACATATACACAGTGCAGGATAACTATAGCTCTAATAGCTGTACGATCATCAAAATGTACCAACTGTACAACCGTAGTGTAAGGGACCATCTGATTGGATGAATGGTACACAATGGCACTCACACTACACAATTTTGGGTAAATTCTGCTCATCTGATGGATATAATCTGAAACAAAATAATAATGGTGTGGGTAGCAGATGCATCACAAGACACCTGTCCAACCTTCTCAGCATTTTTCCTGTCAAACCTGCTTGTAATTTGATTGGGTCAAGGAAAGGATTATCTGAATGAGGGCCAGTTCACACCAGATGCAGTTCTGTGTGCTTTTTTTCTGCACCAAAAATGCATGCACAGTGTTTTCCATGTATTCCAATGGCTCTAGTTCACACCAATACAGTCAGTTCCTGCATGGGAAACTGACAGGAACTGACTGCACTGGTGTGAACTAGAGCCATTGGAATACATGGAAAACACTGTGCATGCATTTTTAGCGCCAGTTCACACCACAAAAATGCACGTTCCGGATCAGTTTTTGCTTACAATTCACATCACACGCAGTTCCAGTGTAGTTCCATTGCATTTTTGATACAATTTGCTAGGTTCCAGTACAGCTCTGTTCAGAAAAAAAATGCAGCACGCGCTACTTTTTTTTTCTGCATCGGAAACTGACCAGAAACTGACTGCACTGGTGAGAACTAGAGCCATTGGAATACATGGAAAACACTGCATGCATTTTTAGTGTAGAAAAAAAGCACACGGAACTGCATCTGATGTGAACTAGCGCTATATCCTTTGGTAATTACCTTAGCATCTTGCACCTGTGATGCTACACTTGCAATTAGCCCATTCCAGGGAGTGTCAAGGTATATAAGCTATAGTGAGGCTTCATTCTGGTAGGCTTGTGTTGGTTGCAGGTGAAGGAAGAGTGGAAAAGGTGAGAGTAAGGTTTTAGGCAGTATGGTATTTGAGAACTTTTTTTTTTTTTTTGGGATGGGCTGTGCTGGCTTTATTTGATCCTGACCATAGTGCACTGTAATGTTCCTAAATTATGATGGTCCTTTGTACTGGATTTCTATGATAGTTTTGTGTTTTAATGGTGCTTTTGGAAAGCTTCCTGGTTATACCTGTAGTGCCTACACACGTGGGTGTGTGGGTGTTTTTTTTTTTTTTTTTTTTTTTTTTTTTTTTCCCTCAACAAACCTGCATACCATGGGTGGTACTATATCTCTTACCTAAAGACCTGGTGCCTGTTACCATGCTTTACAAATAAATATGCATGTTCTAATGAAAGATTTCATACATTTTACAGTATGTTCTCTTTCCAGCAAGTCTCCCAATATAAGGCATTCAGCAAAAGATGATCAATAATGTAATTTTATCATCTGCATTAGCTCTGTATGTCTTAAACCCAAAGCCACTTGGGTACAGGGTTCCCTTTTTATGACCCACTTGGTATGGATCTGTCTACCCTAAGGAGAGGGAGAGAGATTTTGTGGAAGTATCAATGCAAAGGATGCTGCATACTGGTATGTTTCTTGTTGTATGCCTTAATGTGTTAGCTAAACTTTAATACATGTAGTACCCTCCTTGGTAGGTGCTAGAGAGTGTACATCACTTTTGGCTTTTCTGCTTAACAGAAGTAGACAGGCAAATTTAGGTGCTGTCTGCTTAACCGAGCAGTGATTGATTAGTGAGGTGTGCTCTGGGTGCAGCTCATGCTGTCTTGATGTTTCACTGATCCAATAGCAAGGAGGTATATTAGACAGTGGGAGGTAACCTAGCAGATGAGTGCACAGATGCAAATGCAGCCCTGGCCAATTAGAAGGGGATGTGCCCCATGGAATACTGGGTGCCTGTGTTTTTAAGTATGAGGAGCACATGGGCTCGGGGTTCTGGCCCGCCTCCTAAGGAGAGGTTTAGGTGGGGCGGAGGAGGCTGTCTCTCCCCAGCAAAGGTGGCCTCAGTCAAGCCTGACTGCTACAACCCAGGGCTCTGGTGCAAGCTGGCGGAGGAAGCCTACGGCTCTGGTCTTATGTTGCTGAGCAGGGGAGTGTGCAGCCTATTGCATTAGGGTGTGCACGCCAAAAGCTCAAATGCATGCCATTTCTCTGCAGCCTCAGCTGCACTGCACAGTGAATTTAATGTATGAAGTGTTGAGTGGCTTGTTTGTTCACAAAACTGAAGCATAGTAAACAGTTTACTATACTTCAGAATAGACTGTGTGTACACTGTTCATTTAGAAAATGAACTATTTACTACCCCTTCCCATGCTCTCCATCCCACAGCAGCTGGCACATCCTCCTGTGCACGCCTATGGTATAGAGCAGGGGTCGGCAACGCCTGGCCCGCCGCTGCTAAATCTCTGGCCCATCAGTGCCTGTGATTAACTCATGGGCACTGGGCCTGCGGACAAGTGAATTGGGTGTTTGTTATGATAAAACTGCAGCTATATACCTCATTAAGAGGGTCAGATTACTTGCTGCCTCTCGTAACCCCCCCCCCCCCCGTCCACAGCCACCTCTGCACCCCCTTAAGTTCATTTATTAGCAGGTGAATGCGGCCCTCCATGCATTCATACACTGAATCTGGCCCTTTAGTGGGAAAAGGTTGCTGACCCCTGGTATAGTGTTGCTTGGAAGGAGGCTAACAGCTGTCACTAGACATTTTGTGAGTACAGATCCCTGAGACTGAGTGTTGCTGAAATCCCCCCTCTGGTCCTAGAAGTCAGCATATTGGGTGTGTGAGCTAAAGGAGACACTAGCTAGTGTCTTCAAGATTTAAGTCCAGAGTTGTCCTTGCTTGTGCATAGTTAGTTTGGAGTATCCTGTTAATTCTCTTCTCCTATCCAAGTTCTCCAAATAAAACATAAACAAATCCCCTAGACTGGTCATTGGAGGCAATGAGTGTGTGCACCTGGCTGTGAGGACTGTTACTGGCTGCAGGATAATCAGTGGGAGACACAGGTACAGATATTCAAGCAGTTCTTGCGGGAGCAGTGCTACTACATACAGGTTAAAACTTCTGTTCGTTTTTGCCATCTGTGTCTCATTGGGGAGACTTCCCTTCACTTCCTGTCCCATAGCCAAAACAGGAAGTGAGGCAAACTAAGGAAATCCCCCTGCCACCAACCCCCCCCCCCCCCCCCCGGTCACTAGAAATGGTGACCCCATTTTGATGATTTCAACTTACTACTATTCTGGGAACAATCCAAAATTGGGTATTTTCTTTCACTTTAATAACTGTAAGCAGAACAAATAGCAAGGGCACACAGACTTCAATAATCTGAATGGGTGTTCTAATCCCCTCTTCACTCTGCCCAAAACTTAAAGGGGTTGTAGCGGCCGACAAGCGCTGCAAAAACTATAGCAAAGCACCACTAAAAATAGTGGCGCTTTACCGCCGACGCCCAGGCGCTGCCAGTGTGAAAGTGCCCTAAATGTCTGACCACAATCCATTTGTGTAATGTGGCATGCATCTGCACAACACCACTTTATGCACTGCAATGTATTGAGCCTCTTTAGCAGTCATTCTTTATATACTCAATCTTCACTTTGTCAACACCACTTCTACTCCCAGCAGACTGTAGTGTACACTGTATGTCCATGGATTTGCTAGTCTAATCATGGTGTCATGTATTTTTCTTTGTTTCCCCCCAGTCTTTAAGATGTCTGGTCGTGGCAAAAAGGTCATGAAGCCTGCAGTTGTAAAGACCTCCAGGTCAGCTAAAGCAGGTCTCCAGTTCCCAGTAGGCCGCATCCACCGCTTTCTGAGGAAGGGAAACTATGCAGAGAGGATTGGATCTGGAGCCGGCATCTATTTAGCAGCCACTCTTGAATATCTGTGTGCAGAGGTCCTGGAGCTGGCAGGAAATGCAGCCAGAGACAACAAGAAATCCCGCATCTTGCCCAGGCACATCCAGTTGGCTGTCAGGAATGACGAGGAACTGGCCAAGCTGTTTGTTGGTATCACCATTGCAGATGGGGGAGTCTTGCCCAATATTCAATCTGCTCTCTTGCCAAAGAAAAGCATGAAAGGCCTTTCACAGGAGCCAAAACCTGCAGAGTCTCAGGCTATTTAAATGTTCGTCTTAGTCAAATATTTATTGAGTGCGGTTTTATTGTTTTGTATACTTAATAAAACTTTCTACTAACTTTGACTCCATTATTTTCATTTGCAAAATGGTTAGGTCCATAGTCTTTGCCTAGCCAAGGATTTTAGCATCTCAAAGATTCTTTACTGCCGTGGTGTCAATAGATGGGTCTTAAGCTGTGTGGGTTTACTATGAGGTGGACCCAAACCATATCAGCTGATCTGTTTTGCCATGGCTCTACAGCAGGGGTAGGCAACCTTGGCCCTCCAGCTGTTTTGAAACTACAAGTCCAATTAGACATTGCATGACTCCTAGAGGCAGAGGCATGATGGGATGTGTAGTTTCACTACAGCTGGAGGACCAAGGTTGCCTACCCCCTGATCTACAGTGATGTTCTTCTGTTTTGCCCCTCAGTAAGCCCAGGCATGTGAGGAATGGGTGAGGGCAGTCTAAGATGGATGCGGAGTTCCTCTAGGAGGACTGTGGAAGCTTAGCCAGGACAGCTACAGAAAGGGGGCTGCTGCAGCCACATGGGCTTGGTAACCACAGGATAGCTGGGCACTAGGACTCTGCTACACAAACAAGGGGCCTGTAGTTCTGCCTGTAAAGGGCATTTACTAAATTCTGACTAAGCCCTATTGTCAGATCACCTAACAGTGTGCCAGCTGGTCCTGGGAATTTTTGTACTGCAAACAAATGTTGTGCTAGAGGAGTGAATGAATGATTTATAAAGCGCTGCAAATGCGAACTGAATCGCCTCAAGGCGCTGGATGCATTCTCTGATGTCAGCTTCTCAGAAAAGGAAGGTCTTTAGTTTTTTTTTCTGAAGGCCTGGTGGTTTTCTTCCATGCGGATGTTGGTAGGAAGAGCGTTCCATAGTCGAGGTCCTTGGACTGCGAATCTTCGTTCTCCCTTTGCTTTGTAGCGGTATTTGGGAATGGTAAGGAGGTTTTGGTTAGCTGATCGAAGACTGCGATTCGGTGTGTAGTGTTTTATTTTCTCGCGGAGATATGGTGGGGCGTTTCCTTGTACGCATTTGTGGGTGAGGCAGAGGGTCTTGAATGTGATCCGTTTCTTCACGGTTAGCCAGTGTAGGATCTTTAGGGAGGGGGAGATGGATTCCCAGGGTTTTTTTTTTCCTGTTAACAGTCTTGCCGCCGTGTTTTGGATGAGTTGTAAGCGCGCAGGCTGATATTGGGGTAGTCCTACGTAGAGCGAATTTGCGTAGTCGAGTCGGGAATTGATGATTGTTCCCACAACTGCCGCTTTGTCCTCTTCTGGGATGAAGGGGATGAGTCTACGTAGTTGGCGGAGGAGATGGTGGGATCCGCTCACCACTGATCCTATTTGTGCATCCTTTGTCATTCCTGAGTCAAAAATGACTCAGACTCTTGGCTTTGGTGCTTGGAGATGGTCTGTCCAAGGATGGTGGGAGGTGTCCATGTAGTCTTTTTATTTTGGAATTTTTGTTAGCTTGTAGGAGAAGAAGTTCTGTTTTTGATCCGTCTAAATGGACTGTACAGAAGCTTTCCCTGGGAAAAGTTCTGCTAAGTTAAGTGGGCATCCCATAATGCCCCTATCCCCATCCAAGGTCAATACCCAAAATAAATGTGTTGTGCCCTCCTAGTGGTACTAGGATGTGTACAGTGTTTTTGATAGAGTAGGTAATTTCCAGGCTTGGCTGGCAGCCAAGCCTGGGTGTTTTGATCTTGGTTTGGGAGTGACTCAGTGTAGTGATGGGTGACCCACAGGCAGAATCACCAAGGCCTCCCACTTCTTTCCAGAATGTCCTAGTGTCTTCTGGGAAGGAGAGGTGGAGCTGCCTGGGGTGTTCTGAGGAGCTCTGACCAATCCCCAACCTGGATTGCCAGGGAGCAGGCCTCCTTAAATACCCAGGGTCGGCCCAGCTGGGGAGGAGTTGATATCAGGTAGAAAATGGAGTGTTAGGCTGTCGTGGCCTTTGAGGGAGCTCCCCAGTCTGGGGGGGATCTTGGGCCTAGGCTCGGGTGTGGATTGGACCCTCTCACAGCCCAGAGGTGTCCTGACCAAGAGGACAGGAGGAGAACACTACTGGGCAAGTCTCCATGAGTTCCACAGAAGCAATGGTGAGTGTTCACACAGTCAGGGGGTCTGGGATGGGTGCAGAGCCAGTGGAGTGGACTGGTGGCACAGGCAGTGAAAATGGGCGGCTGCAGCCAGGAGGGCTGGTAGCACTTGAAGATGTGGTACTGGGCTCAGTAGCCACATGGACAGCTAGCACTGGGACGTCCTATATATATTTTTTTTTTTTTTTAATATCAAAGCGGCCTGCAGTCCCTGCCTGCAAAGGGCATTCAATTTATGCCTGGCTGAACCAGTGTCAGGCCTTCAAATCGGTTGCTCTGCAAAATGCAAGTAAGTGTTGGGCTGGAGGAAGAGAGGAGGTTGTGTATACCGTGAGTGTTTATGTAGCCAAGGGTTTGATACTATAGTTATTACAGTTGTTATTTCAAATTAGTTTGGCTCCCTCTAGTGCCTGCTCAGCTCTTTTAGGATTTTTCCTTATTCCTGAGAAGGAATGCAGCAAAGTATTGTGGGAGATGTAGTTTGGAGGAGGAAGTGACTCTGTAAGCTGGATCAGCCCTGAACTACAATGCAAAGCGTGCAGTATTGCCTGCTGGGAGCAGTGATAAAAGGACCAACGCGGCCTGTTTTCAGCCTCTCTGGATGCCATTCAACACCTACCAGCAGGAGGTCTGTGTGTGTGTGGGACCAAGAGTGAGACTGCGGCCTATAGAGCGGAGAGCCGGATCGCCCGCCTCTGAGGGGTCTCGGAGTACAGCTTTGCCATCCTAGCAAGCGGACCGGCCTGTGCTTCAGAGCAAAAGAAAGCCCCTGCACTTTAGCCCACCAGGAGTTGAGGTGCGGAGGCCCCATCTTCACCAGACGGAGACACCAGGAGGGGATTCCAGATGGAGCCTCACAGCCATTGGAGTCCATTGTGGTGAGAGGGCACCTGCCCATTTCAGTAGAGAGTACAGTATTGCTGAGAGTTCTTTCAACAGACTGCTGGTGAGACTTGTAGTTCCACGGAGGTGAATCTACTTCTTCACAGCCAAACTTTGGGGGCTTGTCTTTCGCCCTTGCGCTGTAAGGTCAGTGCTGTATTGTACTTGCATGTAAGGAGGAATCTACAGGTGGTGGTTTCTTCAGTTTAACAGCCATCAGCATATCTTTTGCTCTACAGTCATTTATTTTCCTTTGTTCTTGTGGATTACAAATACTGCAGTTTAAACATCAGGCTAGCTGAAGATATCCGGAGTTGAAAGAACTTTCATCTTCCTCTCTTATACCAAGCACTGCTGCTCTGCTTATAAGTTGAACTCTGATTTATAGCCTAGGGGGAGCCATTGAGTATATGCTAGACTTTACACTGTTTTTGAATGTAAAGAATATTATACTGCATTTTGGTCTGTGTGTTATGGCCTCAGTGGGAAGGTATTTAATGTTTTGAAGATATTGAGTACGTATCCCTCTGTACACCTGTTCACGTATACGCTTGAAAAAGCGAATATAAGTTCTGTATATCTACATTGGATGATACCAATTGTCAATTGCAATTTGTGTTTAGTCATGCTTTTCGTTGTGTTCCATTTTTTACTTTAGTAAACTTTTCTGAGTGGTTTAGTGACATTGTGTGAGTTTCTCATTGCTTACATCACATGCAGAATGGAACCCGAGGTAAGAGAGGATCTGCAGAGTCGGGGTAGCCAGTGGGGTATAGAGTACATCATCAGCCCTCACGGGGGTACCGCTACATATAGTTCAGTCCCAACATTGACTTTCAATCTTCTGGGCATCTCATAATTTCCTTATCCCTCTCCAAGTTAATTCCCTCAATTAAAAACAAGTGTTAACAGGTAACCTAGCAACCGAAGTTGACCGAGCCGGGGGGACTGCACTTTGTTCCACCACCGTGAGGAATTGAACCCAGGGTACCTGCAGTTAGGACTGTCACGCAGGGCTGTGTTTTGGGTGCCGACAAGGCCAAGGCCTAGGGCGGCACTTTGCGGGGGGCAGCAAAAAGGGCCGCCCCCCCCCCGTCTTGCTGATTCCCGGCTCCCGCTGCCGCCTCCGGCACACATGCAGCCCATGGCGGCCGGCTTTCTGTACCGGCGCCACTGTGTATGGGCGTGCTTGGCAGAGGATGGGGGCGTGTATCTCATGCCCCCTACTCTCTGACAAGCACGCCCATACACCATGGCGCCGCTACAGAAAGCCGGCTGCCGTGGGCTGCATGTGTGCCGGAGGCGGCAGCGGGAGCCGGGAATCAGAAAGACGGGTGGGGGGGCTTTCTCTCATGTGGGGGGGGGGGCGGCATGTGTCACTCGCGCCCCCATTAGCAACAGGTGACAGATGGAGCCTTAAGCTCCGCCTACCCTCCCCTGCACTGCTTTCCTACAGTGAATCTTCTCCTCGCCCCTGGGGCTGTGACGTCAGGAGGAGAGAGAGGAGCACGAGGAAAACCCCCAGGACAGCAGGTACAGTGATTTAATAAAGTATATCAGTGTTATGGGCACTGGCAGAATTTGATGGGCACGGTGGCTGCGTTTGATGGGCACGGTGGCTGCGTTTGATGGGCACGGTGGCTGCGTTTGATGGGCACGGTGGCTGCGTTTGATGGGCACAGTGGCTGCGTTTGATGGGGCACAGTGAGGCTGCAATTGATGGGCACAGTGAGAACCCCCCCCCCCCCCCCGTGATAGCATTATAATTTAGCAGCTAAGAATACTGTAGCTGCTGACTTTTAATATTAGGACACTTACCTATCCAGGGATCCAGCGATGTCGACACCTCAGCCGATTTTCAGATTGGCTCTCGGGTTTTGCCACTATCATTCGTGGTAAGGGAAACCGACCGGTTCCCTACTGCACATGAGCGAAGCGCGTTGCACTTTCTGAATGGCCCAGTGGAGGAAGGAGGAGGGGGGGGCAAACTTCAGAGGGGACAGCGAAGTCTCCCGGAAGTGGGGAAGGGTACCTGTCAGAAACAGGTACCCGTTCCCCCCTGAAAGGTGCCAAATGAGCCCAAAGAGGAAGGGGTGTTGTTTACAGATGATAGAGTGGGTCTTAAACAGGAAGGGGTGTGGCCTCGGCAGGATGGGGTGGGTCGTATTTAAATTAGGGGGGTGCATGCGTTTAGTCAGGCCCAGGGCAGCACAAAACCTAAATACACCACTGCTGTCACGTATAGCCGCAGGAGGCTGGAGCAGACCTTGTTGGGGACCTGGTGACTGTGTACTGCCCAGCAGGAACCAGAAGTTGTCCCTGAAATGTCAGCTGCCTTTATGTATTCTGCTGACCCAACCTGAAGGAGCCAGTGTTGGAGGGAGATGTGCCCTCAGGTGAGCCAGGAAGGGAAGGCAAGATCAGGGCCATAAATTGGGGTTCCCCCAGATTGCAGGTGGAGTTCGGGTCCCTGGAAGAGATTGGTCGCCTCACAGCAGCTCGGAGAAGGAAGTGAAGATGGAAGGCTTCCAGGTCTAGGAAATCCAGTCTGGGTGGTAGATGTTCCAGATCTGGCTATGGGAGCTGAGGAAGCAGCAGAAGATAACTTCTTTACAACAGACCCTCCACCACCCAGACCAGAGCAGCTGGATTCAGGCAATGGGTCAAGAGGTCCCACAATGCTTGTGTCCTGTCAGGAAAAGGGAAGCCCAGAGAAATGCCCAGGTTTTCCAGGTTCCAGCGGAAAGTTGCTCTGGATTACCATTATATCCCTCCCAAGACCACGGACATTATTGAGAACTCCCGGGAGATTGGGAGGATGACCTGATTTGGTAGTCTCTGCATATCCCTAAGACTCTGTGGGTGCCAAAATGTGAGGAGACCTGGGCCCGCTTTGAGGACATTCGGAAGGAATGGAGGCTGGGGAGAGCAATTCACAAGGACGGTGTGATGGTCGTAAAGGCAGGCTGGTCTGCGAGAAGTCACTCTGTCTCCATCAGGGATGAAAGGGCGGCAGGAGGAGACTACCCAACCCGCATTTCTTTGCGTGAGAGGACTATTGTAGTGTACAGCCCACCATTGAAATGGCCACATGAACTGCTGGAAGGTTGCAGACTATCTTCTTTTCTCCCTGACTCTCTTGCAGGATCAGACCGGCCTGCCACCCTGTGCTGTGCCCGAAGGATGGACTTTCCTGTTGCTGGGTGAGGTCTGATTCTTAATCTAAATCTTTAAGGAGCCTGTCCGTCTGGGGAGGGGCCCCCTCCCACCAGGAACTCCAAAGAGAACTGGTCACTTCATGTGCTGGTTTTTTTCCCCTTTGTTTGTTTCTGTCAGAAGGTCATAACCCCCTGCTGACAGAACAAAAGAAGAAAAAAAAAGTGTTTGAACTGATGCATATGGTCTGGACATTCAAGCTGGGTTCACACTAGAGCACGCAGTGGCTCCCAGCATGAGTACGGTGCGTCTCCATTCACTCTTTGAGTGTAGCACCCTCTAGTGGTACTAGGATGTGTACAGAAAGGTGTGGCGTTTTGTTTTTTTTTTTATTTATTTTTTTTAAGTAGGCAAATTTCCAGGCTTGACTGGCAGCCAATGTGGTAAAGAGATAAAACTGCGCTATTTGGGAAGAAATTAGAAAAACTAGAGCAGCTACATATAAATGTGACTAAAATTTGTGAACTCAAGGTGATTGTGAATGTAGCGCTAATAAAAGCTGTGTGAAACAGCTACATAATCTGAAAAAGGTAATAATAAAAAACATGTGGATAAACATGTAAGAAATCTAAGCACGTGAACCTATTAAGGTGACAAAGCACAAGTGTAATAAAAAGGAAGGGTGATCCTCGGATGAAAAGTAATGGTGATGACAATAAATGGTCCTTCAAATGATGGACAACTTAGTGTAAAAAAGGACAAAAAAGTGAATGTCTTGACAACTATTGTCCCAAAAGAAAAGGAGGTTTGTGGAGAAACCAAGGAGTCTGTCAGATAATAAACATCTTCATGTGGGCAATCGGAGACATCAAATAAACTTTTGTCAGCAGATATCACCAAGAAGGAATTAAATGGGTACTCTTACCGGAATGTGTGGACCTGGATGTCAGCGACACAAGATCAAACAAGCATGGATTGAAGCCGCACAAGATATCCTAGGATAGTTGGCATAGTCTTTCTACCAGCCTGAAGAACTGGAGTGGCGCTTTGCAGACGCTTTTTTTTTAGCGATATAGCGCCTTTAAAGTGCCTCAGTGTGAAATTGGCCTTAGAGATATCTGTCCAAAAGCGCCTAATAACAGGACATTCCCAAAACACATGTATAAATGTGGCAGGATCTTCTGGACAACGCCAACATCGGCTTCACAATTATTACATGTGATGGCTGCCTTAATTTGGTTCCCTTTAGCCTTTTTCACCTGTTGAGCTGGCCAGGTAGGTAGAGTTTATAAAGACCAAGCTCTGCGGCAAAAATGGCAGTTGGTCCAGACTGACAGTAATGTTTAAAAAAAAAAAAGTGTCACTTAATTTTGTTTACGGAAGATCTGTCTTCTGCTAGATTGTCCTAACAGTACCCTTTACTACTGTCCAAAGGTGTCTCACTGCTCCTCCAGTGGAGTGAAAACACCCTAAAGATAAAGTTACTGATCAGATTAGCAGGTATAAATTAAAGGGGGAAGGGGGAACAAATGCAGCTGCCATATTAAAGTGGAATGTTGCCCATAACTTGATAAAAAAAAAAAAAATGTTCTTTAGCAAGGAACATACTTTCCGCATTAATAATTATGTTACCAAAATTAGTGTGTGCTGTAAATTGCCTCCAGAATTGTTCCTGTCTCTTTTGCTAGAGGCTGCCATTTTGCTGAAGTCCAGAGCCCCAGCAGTAAATCATAAAGAGCGGAACTAAACCCATTGATTTAACCGTTACAAAGTTACATTCCTAGAATGCTGGGATTGCTAACTCACATTTTCTTGTATCTTCAACTAGACTGTCAAACTATCAAATGCTAGTGTCGTAACTGATCACATGTGCAGCACTGTGGCAGTTGCAGATCAAACAGAAGCAGCTTCTTTGGCTGTAAAGGATAGGAGGGTTTAATTTCCCTTTAAGGCTGTCAGCAGATCGGCCTCTACAAATGCCCACAAATACAGAGCAACTGAGCATGTGCAGAGCAGAGTGAGACAGTGTATAACTGGCTTTTAAACAGTATAGACACTTATTTTTAATGTTTGACATCGCTATACCTGCAAAAGGGGCCAGCCTGAAGTGATCTAGCAGGACTTGCCCTGTATCCAGGTTACTTTGTTTCCTGCTCCCCCTTCCCTCTTCTACTGGCTTCTACAGGGAATGCTTTCAGGATAAAAAGTGGGGGAAAGGGCCAGTAAACATGTAATTTACCGGCCCCTTCCTTTTCTGAATGGGCCAGTGAGTTATAGGTCTGTTTAGACCCCTGAAACCTCACCAAAGCCCCTCAACAGGGCTCCTAGCAAATTAAAAAAAAAAAAAAAAATTGTAAAAAATAATAATAAAATAAAATGTTAAAAATAAAGTAACAAATTAAAAACTACTGACCCTGTCCTTTGCCCTAGCGACCCTGTCCTCTGCTCTACTGACAATGTTCTCTGCATTACTGACAAAGTCCACTGCCATTTTGGCACTGTCCACTGCTCTACTGACTGACACTATTTACAGTCCTACCGACACCAGTTGCGGATCTACCAGATTCACTGCAGGGCTGTAATAAAGGGCCCTGCGATGGGAGTAAAGGGTCCCAGGATCAGTGGGAAAAACTCTCGGGCTCAGAGGGAAGGGCCCTGGCCAGGGGGCCCTTCATGGTTTGTTGCACCGGGGCCCTGAAGGTTCTAGTTACGCCTCTGATTGGTAAGTTTAGCTTTATGCTGTGTGCTATAAAAGTCTTGGCTTTAGTTTTGAGTGCCTCATGAAGCAAAATTGGCAATGCATTTCATGGCATGTGAAGGTGCTCAAACCCACGTTACATGTAGTGTCATAGCTGTATATCTAGTGTGTGAGATCTACAGCATTGCTACCTCAGGAGATTCGGTGATGTCATGGTTCTCCTTGCTGGAGGTCCTAACATGAAGAAACAAAGCCCTACCTCAAGGGTCTCCAATGTATGGCCCTCCAGTTGTCCAGGAGCTACAATTCCCATTATGCCTGGTCATATCTGTGTATGTCAGAGTTTTGCAATGCCTCATGGGATGTGTAGTTCCGCAACAGCTGGAGGGCCATAGTTTGAAGGTCCCTGCCCTACATTTTCAAAGATGGCTACACACACAGCACAGAATGAGGCATGAGTCAGTAATATGGGAAAGATAAAAATAAGCTACAGGGACACCACAGGCAGAACTTGTGATAAGTGCCCCCCCTTTTATTTATTTTTTTGCCAGCCTCTTGGCACAGGAGCCAAAAGCAAGTGGAGATCACTGGAATAGCGATGTCTACTGCAGTAATTTACAGCTTCCAGGGGCATCATCCCCATAGTGTGAATATATACTGCATACATAGTCGGGTCCATGTATAAAAATGTGACCATGCCTTATTTTTATCTTTAATCTGACAGCAGTGAAAGATACACTTCATCTTCCTTTCTGATATGTTTCACCTACTGCTAGGGCTTAATTGTAGGGCTCTACAAGGAAGCCCCAATATTAGGGGAAAAGCTTTTGGCATCTCAGAAAATTATGATTCGGGTGCTCAATTTTTTGGTTGGGCATATATTTTTTTTTTACCCTGTTGGGGAGGTTCACTCATTCTCTTTTTGTACTGGTGGTCATTGTCACTGCAACAGAAGCTGAGGTATAATCCAAAATGTGAGATCTCACCATAACAAAAGGTGCAGTTAAAACTTCCAATAGAAATGGCTGTTAAAGTGACAACTGTCTAAAAGCTTTCCCTCACTTTAGAGATTTTCACTAACTTCCCATTGCATCTCTAAGGCAGAAAGTAAAGCGAAATCTCCTCAACACTACAGACAGCAAGAAACAACCTGATGAGTTTCAACTATTCTCCCTACTCTATTCAAAATTAATAAGAAAAATTGCATTTGACACTTCTGGGAGAGTCTTGATTTCCGTATCCCTCCCTGCTTGTTGCGTTTCTATCCTCTGACCCAAAGTCGGAGGAGAGAGCCTCCAACTTTGGTTCTCTGGGGGATGCAGGCCCTCTGCAGGGAACCTCAGTTTGTTTTTTTCAATGTGACTGTTGAGTCCCGTTCACGTTAAAACAAATTTTGACTTAAACCTACAGAAGTTACTGCCAAAAACAAAAACCTTGATTTCTAAACTTTCACATAAAAGATCTGAATATATCTTCCCTGCTGAAAGCAGATTGCTATAAGAAGCAACAATGTGTTTAAGACTCAGGAAACAGTAGAAGTAAATGACGTCAATACGTTTTGTTCTAATTCCAAGTCAAGAGAAACAAAACAGTGAAAGGTTGACTTAAAAGGACCTTTCTATAGTTATAACTATAGATACTCTATACCTGGATTTTGCTTGTCACCATAGCAACTTATTTCTGGCCACCTGCAGAAGACATTGTATGAAGTTATTAAAAGGAATAAAGATGCATACAGAAAATAAACTAAAGCAAGGTTCATAGGACTGGATTTACTTAAAGTGGTTGTAAACCCTCAAGGTTTTTCACCTCAATGCATTCTATGCATTGAGGTGAAAAACCTCCTGTAATCATGCAGCCCCCCGTTTTACTTGTACCCTCTCTTTCTCGCACCAGGGATGAGCACACCAGCAAAAGCCAGTGTCTCGGGTCCTGATTGGATGGATTGATAGCAGCGCAGCCATTGGTTCCTGCTGCTGTCAATCAAATCCAATGACGCGAGTGCGGGGCACATACACAGAAGTAGGACTCGGGAGTGCGCCCGCACAGTGGTCCCAAAAGAGAGTGCTTCTCCGGCGGGGCACTCGAGAAGAGGAGGAGCTTACTAACCCCGCTGAGGGACCCCAGAAGAGGAGGATCGGGGCAACTCTGTGCAAAACCAACTGCACAGAGGGGGTAAGTATAACATGTTTGTTATTTTATTATTTTTAAACTGAAGCTTTACAACCCCTTTTAAGGCAAATAGACTGCGTGCTTTGCAACTGCAGTTGCACTCGTTTTCCTCAAAGCTTAGTTAATGTGTTCAAGCTACACTTTGTAAAGAAAAACAATTTACCACTTCCAAACTGCGCCATAGCCGAATGACCGCTACAGCAGGGTCGTCCAGTTCTAGGAGGGCATTATATGCTGTCCTCCCATGATGGGCGCCCACTGTGGCACGCTCTGTGATCGCTATGTCAATAGGACACAGCTGAGCACAGATCACGGTAAAGGGCCAATCACAGCGGCCCTTTACCACGTGATCAGCTGTGTCCAATCATAGCTGATCACAATGTAAACACAAGTCGGTTAAAGGCATTCCTTTCTTCACACGGACAGCCTGAGGAGAGGAGAGCTGGTAACTGGTTTGTGTAAAATGGACATTTACACTGATAATCAGACACTGATTACCAGTGCAGTCCCAACAGTGGTCACCAGTGCTACCAAACAGTGTCACCTATCAGTGCAGCCTTATCAGTGCCTCATCATCAGAGCCCATCAGCGCACATCAGTGAAGGAGAAAAATTACCTGGTTGCAAAATTTTATAACAAACTTTGGAAAAGGTTTTTTTTTTCAAAAAAATTCTTTTTTTTCCCGTTCATTTAGCAAAGAAAAAAAAAACCCAGTGGTGGTTAAACACTACCAAAAGAAAGCTCTATTTGTGTGAAAAAAATGATAAAAACTTCATATGGGTACAGTGCTGCAGGACTGCGCAATTGTCATTTAAATTGGACAGCACTGAAGGGGGGTCAAAGTGCCTAGTAGGCAAGTGTTTAATGCATTACTTATCCTCTCAGCACTCAGGCTTTGCTCTCCGCATTCCTGAGTAACTTCTGGGTTAAATGATGCATATTGTCATGGAATTCTGTATAAGGGATCATTCACATGGACATATCAAAAATACCACCACATAATATCTAGGGTCTTGCTGGCAGAGGGATCATATGAATTTGCTTTACGCATGTAACACATGTACAATGTTTACATGAGCACAGCAACCAGGGACTTTATTGGCCGCTGCTAGGGCTGACATGTCAACATCAATGTATCGCAGGTGATTGCACACACTCAGTCTAAATGAGTCAGTGACGCATCAGCTGACCTCAGGCAGTCATTCATGACTGACTATCAAAGATCATTCTGCGTATGATCCATTGACACCTTAGGCTTGATTCACACTGCCGTGACTTTGGATCCAACGTGTGAGACCCCAGGACGCGTGACACGTGAAATCCCATTTTAGTCAATGAGAGCTGTCTTAATTAGCACTACTGAAGTTGCTCCGACTTTAGAAAAGCTTCCTGTACTAGTCGACTTCTATCTGATTTGTGCCCATAGACTTTAATTAAGGTGAATTAATAACTGAATACTTCAGCCAAGCTCACAGCCAGCTACTTTAGACAAAATATCAGTCATCCACTTCTAGAGAGGCATCAGCTCTTCAGCAGATTAGTTAATAAATTTCCAAAGTTAGATTAGTAGCCATTGTAGCAATATGCAATCTGTGGTATTATGGAAGTCATTAGGATAAATCAGAATTTAAATTGTAACACTATTTAAAAAAAAACTATCTACCGCTGAAGCTTTTAGTCAAGCACTGAGAAGTAATTGAACACATAATAAATTTCTAAGACACTATTGCATCCTCCAATCTACAGGTGCATCTCAAAAAATTAGAATATCATCAAAAAGTTAATTTATTTCAGCAATTCAATTCAAAAAGTGAAACTCGTATATTTTATATAGACACGTTACACACAGAGTGATATATTTCAAGCATTTCTTTCTTTTTATGTTGATGATTATGGCTTACAGCTAGTGAAAACCCAAGATTCAGTATCTCAGAAAATTATAATATTACATAAGACCAATAAAAAGGATTTTTGATACAGAAATGTTGGCTTACTGAAAAGTATGTACCGCATAGTATGCACTCAATACTTGGTCAGGGCTCCTTTTGCATGAAATACTGCATCAATGCGGCGTGGCTTGGAAGCGATCAGGCTGTGACACTGTTGAGTTGGTATGGAAGCCCTGGTTGCTTTGATAGCAGCCTTCAGCTCATCTGCATTTTGGGTCTGGTGTCTCTCATCTTCCTCTTGACAACATCCCACAGATTTTTCTATGGAGTTTAGGTCAGGCAAGTTTGCTGGCCAGTCAAGCACAGTGATACCATGATCATTACACCAGGTATTGGTACTTTTGGCAGTGTGGGCAGGTGCCAAGTCCTGCTGGAAAATGGAGGGCTGCGCTAACTTTGGACTTGATAAAACACAGTGGACCAACACCAGATGACATGGCTCCCTAAATCATCACTGACTGTGGAAAATGTTGCATTTGATTTGGAAATCAAAGACCCAAAGTCTGGAGGAGGAGAGGCACAGAATCCAAGTTGCATGAGGTCCAGTTTCCACAGTCAGTGATGATTTGGGGAGCCATGTCATCTGCTGGTGTTGGTTCACTGTGTGTTATCAAGTTCAAAGTCAGCGCAGCCCTCTACCAGGAAATTCTAGAGCACTTCATGCTTCCCTCTGCTGACCAGCTTTATGGAGATGCTGATTTCATTTTCCAGCAGGACTTGGCACCTGCCCACACTGCCAAAAGTACCAATTTTTCAGATAACAGGTTTTCTTTTAAGATTGCCCTGTATTTGGCTCCATCCATCTTCCCATCAACTCTTACCAGCTTCCATGTCCCTGCTAAAGAAAAGCATCCCCACAACATGATGCTGCCACCACCATGTTTCACGGTGGGAATGGTGTGTTCAGTGATGTGTAGTGTTAGTTTTCTGCCGCACATAGCGTTTTGCTTTTAGGCCAAAACGTTACATTTTGTTCTCATCTGACCAGAGCACCTTCTTCCACATGTTTGCTGTGCCCCCCACATGGTTTATTGCAAACTGCAAACAGGACTTCTTTATGGCTTTCTTTCAACAATGGCTTTCTTCTTGCCACTCCTCCATAAAGGCCAGATTTGTGGAGCGCATGACTAATAGTTGTCCTGTGGACAGATTCTCCCATCTGAGCTGTGGATCTCTGCAGCTCTTCCAGAGTTACCATAGGCCTCTTGGCAGCTTCTCTGATTAATGCTCTCCTTGCCCGGCCTGACAGTTTAGGTGGACAGCAATGTCTTGGTAGGTTTGTAGTTGTGCCATATTCTTTCCATTTTTGGATGATGGATTGAACAGTGCTCCGTGAATTGTTCAAAGCTTGGGATATTTTCTTATAACCTAACCCTGCTTTAAACTTCTGCACAACTTTATCCCTGACCTGTCTGGTGTGTTCCTTGGCCTTCATGCTGTTGTTTGTTCACTAAGGTTCTCTAATAAACCTCCTAAGGGCTTCACAGAACAGCTTTATTTATACTGATATTAAATTACACACAGGTGAACTCGGTTTACTAGTTATGTGACTTCTGAAGGTAATTGGTTCCACTAGATTTTAGTTAGGGGTATCAGAGTAAAGCGGGTCTGAATACAAATGCACACCACATTTTTCAGATATTTATTTGTAAAAAATGTTGAAAACCTTTTATAATTTTCCTTCCACATCGCAATTATGTGCCACTTTGTGTTGGTCTATCACATAAAATCCCAATAAAATAAATTTACGTTTATGGTTGTCACATGACAAAATGTGGAAAATTTCAAGCAGAATAAATATTTTTTCAAGGCACTGTATATATGTATGTATGTATGTGTATATATATATATATATATATATATATATATGTGTGTGTGTGTGTATATACACAGTTGTGCTCATAAGTTTACATACCCTGGCAGAATTTATGATTTCTTGGCCATTTTTCAGAGAATATGAATAACACAAAAACATTTCTTTCACTCATGGTTAGTGTTTGGCTAAAGCCATTTATTAACAATCATCTGTGTTTACTCTTATTAAATCATAATCACAACAGAAACTACACAAATGACCCTGATCAAAAGTTTACATACCCTGATGATTTTGGCCTGATAACATGGACACAAGTTGACATAAAGGGGTTTGAATTGCTATTAAAGGTAACCTTTTTCACCTATGATCTGTTTGCTTGTAATTTGTGTGTATGTATAAAAGGTCAATGATTTTCTGGACTCTTGACAGACCCTTGCATCTTTCATCCAGTGCTGCACTGACGTTTCTAGATTCTGAGTCATGGGGAAAGCAAAAGAATTGTGAAAGGATCTGCGGGAAAAGGTAGTTGAACTGTATAAAACAGGAAAGGGATATAAAAAGCTATTCAACGGAATTGAGAATGCCAATCAGCGGTGTTCAAACTCTAATCAAGAAGTGGAAAATGAGGGGTTCTATTGAAACCAAACCATGGTCAGGTAGACCAACTAAAATTTCAGCCACAACTGCCAGGAAAATTGTTCGGGATGCAAAGAAAAACCCACAAATAACTTCAGGTTAAATACAGGACTCTCTGAAAACATGTGGTGTGGCTGTTTCAAGATGCACAATAAGGAGGCACTTTAAGAAAGATGGCCTGCATGGTCGAGTCGCCAGAAGAAAGCCATTACTATGCAAATTGCAAAAAATATCCTGCTTACAATACGCCAAACAGCACAGAGACAAGGCTCAAACCTTCTGGCACAAAGTCATTTGGAGTGATGAGACCAAAATTTAGCTTTTTGGCCACAACCATAAACGCTACATTTGGAGAGGAGTCAACAAGGCTTATGATGAAAGGTACACCATTCCTACTGTGAAACACGGAGGTGGATTGCTGATGTTTTGGGGATGTGTGAGCTACAAAGACACAGGAAATTTGGTCAAAATTGATGGCAAGATGAATGCAGTATGTTATCAAGACATACTGGAGGAACATATGCATTCATCAGCCAGGAAGCTGCGCATGGGACGTACTTGGACATTCCAACATGACAATGATTCAAAACACAGGGCCAAGACCAAGTGGACCTGTCATTGGCTACAGCAGAATAAAGTAAAGGTTCTGAAGTGGCCATCTCAGTCTCCTGACCTCAATATCATTGAGCAACTCTGGGGAGATCTCAAACGTGCAGTTCATGCAAGACAGCCCAAGAATTTACAGGAACTGGAGGCTTATTGCCAAGAGGAATGGGCAGCTTTACCATCTGATAAAGAGATAAAGAGCCTCATCCACAAATACTACAAAAGACTTCAAGCTGTCAATGATGTTAAAGGGGGCAATACACAGTATTAAGAACTGGGGTATGTACATTTTTGATCAGGGTCATTTGGCTAGTTTCTGTTGTCATTATGATTTAAAAAGAGTAAACACAGTTTATTTATAATAAATGGCTTCAGCCAAACACTAACCATGAGTGAAAGAAAAGTTTTTGTGTTATCATTCGTATTCTCTGAAAAATGACCAAGAAATCATAAATATTGCCAGGGTATGTAAACTTATGAGCACATCTCTCTCTCTCTCTATATATATATCTATATCTCTATATCTATATCTATATGTACATATATATACATACATATACCTATGTATCCAGCAGGATTATTGTATTCTTTACCGAAGCCCTGTGGGCATATTCAAGCTTAACTGGACCACCAGTTCTTTTTATTTTATTCAGCTTTTATTTAACTTTATTATAAAGTAAATATAAAGTTTTTTGTTTTTGATTTTTTGGTTTTTTATACTCTTTCTGGTTTTGTTATAGCTTTATTTTACATTGCATCTCTCTTGTATATCTGGACCCCAACTTCTGTCTTGTTTTAGTGTATTGTGGGTTTAAAAACATAAACATTTTATACTTTTACAATTTATTGTCAAAAATATTGTTCAATATATTTAATGACAATTTAAATTTGTGTTGTTTATTTGTCTTAAGGGTGTGTCAGAGTGGTTGAGATACCCCACTGTTTAAACATCTTAGTTCCAGAAAAATTTATAAATTATCGGCTCCTAAGGGCTTGAGCTACACATATGTAAAATGAATGAATGTTTATGAGAGAGAATGACATTTCTAATCAGATCAAACTAAATCAAACAACAAATAATGTACACACATATGGTATTGCTATGATCTTCAGGAGCATAATTTATTTTGGGTTTTTCTTTGGTGGTAGGTTATGGTAAGAGCAAGAAATATATACCGGTAGGTAAATTTTGAAAGATTATAATTTTTTTTACTATTTTGTGCCAGCTTTTTCTTGATTAACCACTTGCCTACTGGGCACTTTTACCCTCTTCCTGCTCAGGCCAATTTTCAGCTTTCAGCGCTGTTGCACTTTGACAATTGCTCATACAACACAGTACTCATATGAAATTTTTTAGCATTTTTTTTCACACAAATAGAGCTTTCTTTGGGTGGTATTTAATCACCACTGGGTTTTTTATTTTTTGCTAAACAATCGAAAGAAGGGCAAAGAAAAATTTAATAAAAAAAAAACGTTTTTCTTAGTTTTTATTATAACATTTTGCAAACAGGTAATTTCTCTCCTTCAGTGATGTGCGCTGAAGAGGCTGCACTGATGGGTACTGTGGTATGTGGTAGTGATTGACAGCACTGATGGGTACTGATTGGCGACACTGGTGGGCACAGGTTGGCATTGTCAGCATTGATGGGCACTGTTGGGGCTGCACTGATGATCAGGACACTGCACTGTTGGGGCTGCACTGATGATCAGGACACTGCACTGTTGGGGCTGCACTGATGATCAGGACACTGATCATCAGTGCAGATGTTCCCTTTCACACTAGCCAGTTACCGCCTCTCACCTCTTCTCACGCTGTGACAGCATGAGAGAAAGGAATGCTGATAACCAGCAAGGGTGTTTACATCGTGATCGGCTGTGATTGTCATTGGCTCTTTACCCCGATCGGTGATGCACCATGTCCTAGGGACATGGCTCACCACCAATCGCTGCGCCGTGCACCCTCGAGGGCGTGCATGCATGGCAAGAATGTGAAGACATCATATGAAGCCCTCCCAGAACCAGAACAGTCCAGCCCTGCTATGATTTGACTAAATGGTGGACGGGAGCTGATTGAAAAAACCCAGGAGGTATCTGTTACCAATTATCACAAAATGAAAGCAGAATTTGTCCTGAAAAATCTCGGTATAATTCACCTGGATACAGTAAGAACTCGTTCACACCGGAACACGGTGTAGGATACGGTGTGTCTGCCCCGGGTGTGTGATCTGATGCAGGTGTTAAAATAAAGGACACCCCAAACGCAGACACAGTACCATGTGATCTTGTGCAGTGCGTTTTTGAGAATTAGTGCATGCAATACTTTTGGTGCAATCCAGTGTGATTTCAGAATGTGCTGAAAGTTGCAGCACGCTGAGTCAACTCCGAATCCCAGAAGTACGAGGACCACGTTCCTGTACGATTCAGGTGTAGTCCAGTCCTCAGTAGTTGCGATGACATGTCCAGTTTTACTAATAGCCCTTGCACACTGGGGCGGGGGGCGGCGTCGGCGGTAAAACGCCGCTATTGTTAGCGGCGTTTTACCATCGGTATGCGGCCGCTAGCGGGGCGGTTTTACCCCCGCTAGCGGCCGAGAAAGGGTTAAATACCACCGCAAAGCGCCTCTGCAGAGGCGCTTTGCCGGCGGTATAGCCGCGCCGTCCCATTGATTTCAATGGGCAGGAGCGGTAAGGGAGCGGTATACACACCGCTCCTTCACCGCTCCGAAGATGCTGCTGGCAGGACTTTTTTTTACTGTCCTGCCAGCGCATCGCTCCAGTGTGCAAGCCCTCGGGGCTTGCACACTGGATACACAGCAGCGGCACTTTCGGGGCGGTTTGCAGGCGCTATTATTAGCGCAATAGCGCCTGCAAACCGCCCCAGTGTGCAAGGGCTCTAACACGTTACAAACAAACTTACAGGCGTTGAGATTTGTTTTAGCCTACGCCATGAAGGGGTTAAATTTGTAATTATATGCCCACAGCGGACCTCACTGCTGCTTTATCAACAGACCCTCCAAAGACACAAACCCACCAACGTTTTATTTACACCAAATTCAACAACATACATACACGTTTGTTATGTTCTTGTCAAGTCAATAAAGTTATTAAGAAAAAAAGCGACCAAATCAGAGCCTGCCGTCCAATCCTCACAGGTGGTGGGCGTGGTTTCGGAGTCAGACCGAGGCTTGGTTTTGTAGCTCCGCCCACACATGTGGCTCCGGATTTGAACTGGAAGAGAAGGCACTGTGGATAGTTTGTGGATCTCTAGTGCGATCGGAGAGGCTGAGGATCCGCTATGGCAGATGATTTGGGAAACGAGTGGTGGGAGGAGCCGGCGGGTGACACGCCCAGTGGAGGTAAGGTGGGGTGTGACATGTGTGACAATGGCTGGGATATGAGATCATGGCAGGGCACGCTGGGATCTGTGCTCCCTCCACACAGGAGGCTGGCTCCACACGTGTCAGGTGTGTGTGTGTGTGGGGCAGACTCAGTGCTGTACTCTGTATGTGTCCAATCAGATCCCTGCTGATTTCTGATTGGTGCATTCTCTGGTTGTTACAATGTAAATATCAGTGTATTGTGTACATACAAACCATCTGTGATCATTGTGTGACATCTAATCTGTGTATTACTCTCTTCTTACTGGTCCCCTAGCTGTCATCCTGATCCGGTGTCTGAGTCCCCGGCCAGGACCAGCATGTCTCTCGGTTGTGACTTTCCTTGCTGCATGCTTCTTCTTGGTCAGCTGACAGTTGTGGTTGTCAGACTGATGGTGGTTTCAGGAGGTGTGTGATGGTCGCCTCCAGATTTCTCTCCATACCAGATTCCTTCACCGCAAATCTTTGTGTGTCGTCCAATCAGAGTGGAGTATTGTGTTTGGGGCGAAACCCTCCGGTGCTCCCCTCTCCATCAATGTGACATCCATGAGCTCCCTCCCCAACATCTTCTCCCTGGCTTAGAGCCCTACGGCCATATTGATTGGCCAGGATGACATAACCACCCCATGTGAGAGTTCATTCATCCCGACGATGGTGTGCTGAGAATACAAGGCGTTTAGTGAATGGATGAGGAGGAGCGGGGAAATGACAGGAGAGAGCTGTGTGTGGTACCCGTGATGAATGATGTAAGGTTTTTACAGTAATCAGTGCAGATCCTGACATCGGAGAACACTGGGGCTCATTCACACAAGCATTGAATATAGATGGTTGGGCTGCATTTTTATCGCTTCCTGATTGACTATCAATGCCTCTGAAAATTGATGAAATAGGGAGTGGATGGAGGTGTACACACCGGAGCGTTAGTGTTGTATTGAAAAAATAACGCCAACTCCAATGTTCAGCAGACATTGATGCTTTGCAGCCGCCTCTATTCACATCTATTGAAACGCACCACAAGCACGCCGAAAATGCGCCTATATTGTATACAGCACATTTACTGTATGATTGCAACATTTCAAAAGTGATCATTTCCTATTCTTCCTATTCAGATAATGGGGCACCTGTTGATAAAAATAAACTGTACCACACTGACCAAGTTTGGATAATGCCCTTCCTATAGGCATAGTCCACTTACTGTGCATGTGATGGCGACCACACACATAACAATCTGATCAAATGATTCTCCACACAATCAGACAATCTGATCCAATCTATGAATTATTGAAAAGAGACATACCATGTCATCGATTGATTTGGGGAAACCAGCCAATATCTTCAAAATGATTACAATCAGTTTGGACAGAAAATCGGATTGAAGGAAAGTAGAGAGATCGATATGATTGTGTCATGTATGGCACATTTGAACAATCCTGTTTGAACGTATTTTTCTCCCGGACATTAAATCAATTAGCATTACAATTATATATAAAAAATTGGTCAATTTCTTTCTTTTAAAAGCGGAGCAATGAACTGTAATGTGCTCGGGATCCTGCAGGGGGGGTTATTGCAAATGTTCCTGACAGTGAACTAACCCTTAACACCTATGCAGGTTGCAGTTTGTATATTGCAGGTGCATTTCGCGTTTTTTTTCAATACACATTTTTGATCCATTGAAGTCTATGGAACCAAAGACGAGAAAAAAAAGTCCCTGGTCCTTTCCATAAAATGCACAGATGTGAACTACGTCCATAAGAAACCATATTAAATGGACTGTAATGTCTTTCTGCAAAACTGAAAACACACAAAAAAATGGATAGGTGTGAACCAGGCCTCAGACCTCGTTTACACTTGCGGTTGAGGGTTGGTAAAAATGCCACATTTTTACCATCCCCCAACCACTCCTCCTTAAAGCAGAGTTCTGCTTAAAAAAAAAAAATTCAAAGTCAGCAGCTACAAATACCGCAGCTGCTGACTTTTAATAATCGGACACTTACCTGTCCCAGGGTCCAGCGATGCGGGGGCACGAAGCCCTGCTCATCTCCCCCTCCTCTCTACGGTGCCGGAATTGTAACTGTGGGCGCCCAGCTGTGGCTTCACAGCCGGGCACCCACTGCGCATGCGCGAGCATCTGGGACCTGTGACGTGTCCCAGATGATTGCAGAGAGGGAGGGAGGGGGGGAGAGGTGATCTCCCTTCCAGCACCGCGGAGTGCCAGGAGGAAGTGGGAGCTGGGACCCTCTAAAAAGAGGGTACCCCCCCCCCCAAAAAAAATGAAATGCCAAATGTGGCATGTCAGGGGGTCACTGAAAGTGGAAGTTCCATTTTTGGGTGGAACTCCGCTTTAAGCTGCAAAAGGCAGTGGAGGGGGGTGTACATATGCCTGCTTTGCATCACAGCATGACAACAATGATCCCCTTATGTGGTTCGTACCATTTACCGAATACAACCTATTCTATTGAATGGGGGGCACCCTGCAACTGTGCTCAATGCACATTGTTGCAGCGGGCTGGTGCTGGGTTTAAGGGGTTAAAACAGTGAAATGCCTTCTGAAAAGTGATACGAACATAGATTGCTCTTCAGAGGGCAATGCATGCATAAACGAAGCCTCAGCAGTAGAAATGCAGTCTTCCTGCGTTGTAATTTTGTAGTGTGGCCAGCAGGTGGCAGCAAATAACTTTATTTCAACCACTAACAGGGCAATTTCCTTTCAGTAGCATTTATATCATTATGGTTGTTGGGGACCAGAGCTAATATTAGTCAAGCAGAATTGTTTAAGTGTATATAAACCTAAAAATATAATTAATGTACTTTAAAATACAATTCATATTTCTCCCTTCCTTAGGTACAGCCATATCCTACATTCAGTGATGTTTAATTATTTCAAAGCAATTGCCTGGTGATCCTTCCAGTATCATTGTATCTCTGGTGTTTCCTGTTTTATACTGACAGCCGTAATCATCATGGGCTGCAGATCCCATACTATTGTTGTCAAGCTGCTGTACTCGCACCAGGACTACAGGATGCTGTGCCAACACACAGCGTGCCTGCGGTGCCGATGTCAGCCTGTGAGCTACCTTCCCCAGCTTAGAATATGTTTATATTGAAGAAGGGAAGGTAGTTTGTGCATGGTGCATCACAATACAGAATTGTTTGGGCATGCTTCCTGATGCTTCTGAGTTGCTTGCTAGAAGCTTGTACAGATTTTCCTCCATGTGATCTGTAATGGAGCAGTGATCAATCTATATTATCCTAGGGGGTTCCTAACATTGTAGTGCAGGCTGTCGCACCATACAGTGTGCGTTATTGTATCATGTGTGCACTGGTGTTCAGTATGAATGTGCGTTGCAATGCGTTTTTTTTTATTTTTTAATTTTTTATTTTTATTTCTGCACTGCAGCATGTTGGAATTTTTTTTGGGTTCGTAGCCGAAGCCATAGGAATGAAGTCAAAGTGCCTTGTTCTTATGTTGAGACTGCATTGGGGGCAATCATTTTGGTGTAAACAAGCCGTAGCTGCGTAGTGCTGATGCTCTGATTAGGTTTAAAAAAAAAAATGATTGAAAGGCAGCAGCTACAGTGCCTTGATAAAGTATTCATACCCCTCAAAATTTTCCACATGTTGTTGTCATGTTACAACCAAAAACGTAAATGTATTTTTTGGATTTTATGTGATAAACCAACACAAAGTGGCACATAATTGTGAAATGGAAGTAAAATGATAAATGGTTTTAATTTTTCTTTACAAATAAATATGTGAAAAGTGTGGGGTACATTTGTATTCGGCCCCCCGGAGTCAATACTTTGTAGAACCACCTTTCATTACAATTACAGCTGCAAGTCTTTTTGGGGATGTCTCTACCAGCTTTGCACATCTAGAGAGTGAAATTTCTGCCCATTCTTCTTTTGCAAAATAGCTTAAGCTCTGTCAGATTGGATGGAGAGCATCTGTGAGCAGCAATTTTCAAGTCTTGCCACAAATTCTCAATTGGATTTAGGTCTGGACTTTGACTGGGCCATTCTAACACATGAATATGCTTTGATCTAAACCATTCCATTGTAGCTCTGGCTGTATATTTAGGGTGGTTGTCCTGCTGGAAGGTGAACCTCCAACCCAATCTCAAGTCTTTTGCAGACTAATAGGCTTTCTTTTAAGATTGCCCTGTATTTGGCTTCATCCATCTTCCCATCAACTCTGACCAGCTTCCCTGTCCCTGCTGAAGAAAAGCATCCCCACAACATGATGCTGCCACCACCATGTTTCACGGTGGGGATGGTGTGCTCAGGCTGATGTGCAGTGTTAGTTTTCCACCACACTTAGCATTTTGCTTTTAGGACAAAAAGTTCAGTGGAGTGCATGACTAATAGTCGTTCTGTGGACAGATTCTCCCACCTGAGCTGTGGATCTCTGCCACTCCTCCAGAGTTACCATAGGCCTCTTGGCTGCTTCTCTGATTAATGCTCTCCTTGCCCGGTCTGTCAGTTTAGGTGGACGGCCATGTCTTGGTAGGTTTGCAGTTGTGCCATACTCTTTCCATATTCTGATGATGGATTGAACAGTGCTCCGTGAGATATTCAAAGCTTGGGATATTGTTTTTCTAACCTAATCCTGCTTTAACCTTCTCCACAACTTTACCCCTGACCTGTCTGGTGTGTTCCTTGGCCTTTATGATGCTGTTTGTTCATTAAGGTTCTCTAGCAAATGTCTGAGGGCTTCACAGAACAGCTGTATTTATACTGAGATTAAATTACACACAAGTGAATGCTATTTTATTTCTAATTAGGTGACTTCTGAAGGCAATTGGTTCCACTAGATTTTAGTTAGGGGTATCTGAGTAAAGGGGCTGAATACAAATGCACGCCACACTTTTCAGATATTTATTTGTAAAAAAATTGGAAAACCAAATATTATTTTCCTTCCACTTAACAATTATGTGCCACTTTGTGTTGGTCCATCACATAAAATACATTTACATTTTTGTTTGTAACCTGACAAAATGTGGATAATTCTAGGGGTATGAATACTTTTTTACGGCACTGTACTAATTCTGTAGCTGCTGATGTTTAACCACTTGAGCTTTGGAAGATTTTACCCCCTTCATGACCAGGACATTTTTTGCTATTCAGCACTGCACTACTTTATCTGGCAATTGTGCGCTCAACCCCCCCCCCCCCCCCACATAGGCAGAGGAATGACGACGAAACTTGCAGAACTGTACTGTGAGTAGACAAGCTCTCTGCTAATCTATCTCAAAGTTCCCTCCCCAACACAAATTTCAATCTGCTTTTATCTCCTGTGTCGGAAAACTTGTCAGAAGTTATGCTGATAACAGAGGAACGAAGCAGCAGAAAGCAACGGCACTTAGAGCTTTGGAGAGAAGAGATAAGTAAACACTACAGATATATGTGATTCAAACAAGGAAGACGTCACTCCAGGTGAGCAGTCACTACAGTCCGGATGCGCTGGGTGCAAGCCATGGCTCACCACCCATGATTAATAGGAAGAAAAGAATGGCTGCACGCCACTGGAACATTCCGACGTTTTTTTTCCAAAAAATAGCAAACGACAGCCAACATAGTGTCCGAACCCAGGAGGTGATGCGTGCGTTTCACACTGACCTCAGTGCTTCTTCAAACCTGAAGAGTCACTTCCTGGGTTCGGACACTCTGTCTTTGTTGTCTTTGTTGGCTTTCATTTGTTATTTTTGGAATAAAAGTTATTTTCTTCCTACAGATATATGTGCACAGGTCAGATTTCATTAATTGGGTTTACATCTACTTTAAAGTGGATGTAAACCTTCACATATACCCAGTGAAGTGAACAGCCTCAGATGATACACAGGGATGAAACAAATCTCCCTACATAAGTTTTACTTGTTTATCTGCTGTCTTCAGCTTTATATATCCTTTAGAAAGTGCTCATGGTGTTACATATTTTCTCTTCCTGTTCAGCACTGTGGATTATTGGTATATAGCCAAGACAGCTGATTGGAGGAAAGGCACACCCCCCTTTCACATTGGCAAAGGAAGGAAGTAGTGTGCAGAGCTGTGCTGTGAGAAGGCAAGCTTTCTGCTAATCTATAGCAACTTCCCATGACACAAATTTCAGGCTGCTTTTATCTCCTGTGTCGGAGAACTTTTCAGAATTTCTATGGAGCAGGGGAAAGCCACGGGACTCGGTGCTTTGGAGAGAGATAAGTAAACACTACAGATGTACCCAGCTCAAATTTCACAAATCGAGTTTACAGCCAATTTAAGTTACACTTATTTGTAGGGATGCACCAATACCAGATTTTGAAGACCGAAACCAATTACCGATACCTAGTTTTAGTGTCATGTAACAGATTTTTTGTGGCTCTTTCACACCATACATGCATGAAAACTGATGGGAAAATCGCGTATATTTCACTTGCAGAGACGTCAGTTTCACATCCGTTTTCATGTGCATTTCAGTGAGTTTTTACATTCTGTTCACATACAGTTGTGTGAAAAAGTAATTGCCCCCTAAACCTAATTTAGGGGGCAATTAGGGTTTGAGGGTTTTCCAGCATGAACAGCCTGTGTAAGGTCATGATACAGCATCTCAATTGGATTTAAGTCCAGGCTTTTACTAGGCTACTCCAAAATCTAAATTTTGTTTGTTTGAACCATTTGGAGGTGGACTTGCTGTTGTGTTTCGGATCATTGTCCTGCTGCATAACCCGAGTGCACTTGAGGTCACAAACTGATGGCCGGACATTCTCCTTTAGGATTTTCTGGTAGAGCTCAGAATTCATGGTTCCATCAGTTATGGTAAGTCGTCCGTGAAATGCTGTTTTAGTTTTATGCCAGATGTAACGGGACGCACACCTTCAAAAAAGTTAAATTTTTATCTCATCAGTCCACAGAATATTTGCCTAAAA
The DNA here is from genome assembly GCF_042186555.1 of Aquarana catesbeiana. Classification (NCBI taxonomy): domain Eukaryota; kingdom Metazoa; phylum Chordata; class Amphibia; order Anura; family Ranidae; genus Aquarana; species Aquarana catesbeiana. The sequence goes on from NC_133325.1 coordinate 707,013,575, forward strand.
GTCTTGGGGATAATCAAGATGTTTTTTGGTAAATGTGAGATAAGTCTTTGTGTTCTTTTTGGTCAGCAGTGGCTTTGGCCTTGGAACTCTCCCATAGATGCCATTTTTGCCCAGTCTCTTTCTTATTGTTGAATCATGATCACTGATCTTACCTGAGGCAAGTGAGACCTGCGGTTCTTTAGATTATTATTATTATTACTATTATACAGGATTTATATAGTGCCAACAGTTTGCGCAGCGCTTAACAAAATAAAGGCAGACATAACAGTTACATTACAATTTGGTACAAGAGGAATCAGAGAGCTCTGCTCATTAGAGCTTACAATCTAAAAAGGGAGGGTCAATTGATACAAAAGGTAATAGCTGTGGGGGATGAGCTGATGGAGGAAGTAAAACAGTGTATTAGTTAGAAGCAGGATAGGCTTCTTTAAAGAGAAGGGTTTTCAGGGATCGTCTAAAGATGGATAGATTAGGGGACAGTCAGACAGATTGTGGTAGGGAGTTCCAAAGTATGGGAGAAGCTCTGGAGAAATCCTGCAGGCGAGCATGGGAGGAGGTGACAAGGGAGCTAGAGAGCAAGAGGTCTTGGGAGGACCAAAGAGAGCGGCTTCTTTGGTATTTTGTGACTAGGTTAGTGATGTAGCTGGGGGCAGAGTTATGGATGGCTTTGTAAATGATTGTTAGCACTTTGAATTTTATTCATTGGGTGAGTGGAAGCCAGTTAAGAGGTATTGGCAGAGAGGGGTGGAGGACACTGAATGGTTGGTAAGGAGGAAGGGGCATGTGGGGGAGGAAATATTAAAGTGATTGTAAGGCTTCGGTTTTTATTTTATTAAAATAAAAAACATGTCATACTTGCCTCCATTGTGCAGTTCGTTTTGCACAGAGTGGCCTCGATCATCCTCTTTTGGGGTCCCCCGGCGGTGCTGGTAACTCCTCCTCGCATCGTATAACCCCCTAGGAGAAGCACTCTCCTGGGGGGTTACCTTGTCCACAGACGCCGAATGTAGGACTCGGCCCTGCTCCCAGGGCCCGTGTCATTGGATTTGATTGACAGCAGTGGGAGTCAATGGCTGTGCTGCTATTAATCTATCCAATCAAGACCTGAGAACCCTGGGCAGAGAGGAAGAGCGTGTAAAGTGGGGGGGCTGGGCGGCCGGTCAATGACAAGTTTTTTTACCTTAATGCATAGAATGCATTAAGGTGAAAAAACATGAGAGTTTACAACCCCTTTAAGAGCTTTAAGATGGATTCAGTTTTCCATCTTAAAGATGGATTTCAGTTTAGATGGATTCAGTTTGACATCCAGGCTGATATGTCTGTTAGTGAATCAGTGATGCGTAAGGAGACTGATGGGGTGAGCTGAGGGGCAGAGAGAGAGATTTGGGTGTCGTCAGCATATAAATGGTAGTGGAAGCCATGGGAGGCTAGTTGTAAGTGACACTGAAGGTGCAATGAGATAGGTAAGATATGAACCAACGGAGAGCGCAGCCATGAAGACCAAGCAAATTTACTTTTTTGAGGAGGAGGGGGTGGTCAACTGTATCAAAGGCAGCGGAAAGGTCCAAGAGTAAGAGTACGGAGTAATGACCGTTGGTTTTGGCTGTTAGGAATTCATTTGTGAGTTTTAGGAGGGCAGTTTCTGTGGAGTGTTGAGGGCGAAATCCAGACTGAAGGGGATCAAGAAGGTTATTCTCAATGAGGTGGTCACTCAATCGGTTGTAGACTAAAGGTTCAAGGAGTTTGGAGGCAAAAGGGAGTAAAGAGATGGGTCTTAGGTTGTTAAAATTGGTGGGGTCTAGTGAGACCTTTTTTGGTATGGGAGTGACTAGAGCATGTTTTGGAGGGTTGAAGATATGAGTTAAAGAGTGTAGGATAGAGCCAGATGGTGACCGTAGTATTTGAGAAGGAACAGGGTCCAGGGAGCAGAAGGTTAGGTGGGCGTTAGAAAAAAGTTTAGTGACTTCCTCTATAGTAGCTGGGTTAAAAGAGGGAAGTATTGATTTGCAGGAGGACAAGGGGTGTAAAGTGAGAGATATATCTGTAGAGTGGAGATCTCGAGACGAATTGTCTCAATCTTATTTTTGAAGTGATTAGCAATCTCCTGGGCAGTGAGTAAGTTAGTGGGTGGAGGTAATGGAGGACGAAGTAGAGTGGTAAAGGTAGAAAATAGTTGACAGGGACTGCGTGAGAGGGTGTTAATGAGAGTGATAAAGTAGGTTTCTTTGGCAGTGTGGAGGCAAGAATGGTATTTTTGGAGGGCAGATTTATGTTGGCTGAAATCTTGCTGTGACTTAGTCTTATGCCACAAGAGCGCGGTCGGGGCCTGATTCTGTGTGATTCTGTGTGTAGTGAGGGGGGCAAAGGTATCCAGGGTGGATGATAGTGAACTGTTTGTAGACATAAGTGGCAAAGTTGGGGCAGGACAAGGATGAGATTTTGTTGTAGAGACAATCTGTAGCAGAAAAAAAGAAGAGAAGGGTTAAGATGGTGAAGGTTTCTACAGGTAATAGTTTGGTAGTTGGAAAGCAAGGAGAAGGAAGATAAGGAGAGAGTAAAACTAATAAGGTGGTGATCAGAGAGAAGAAAAGGAATATTGGAGAGATTGTGTGGAGTGCATAGGTAGGAGAAGTTGAGGTCAAGGCAGTTGCCAACAGAGTGAGTAGAAGAGTGTGTCCATTGTTTTAGGTCAAAAGAGGATGTTGGGCTCAGCAGCGAAGTAGCGGGAATGTTAAGATTAACAGGGATGTTGAACTCGCCAAGAATAATTGTTGGAATTTCAGAAGGGAGAAAGTAGGGTAGCCATCCAGAGAAGTCGTCAAGTAAGCTTGATACCTGTCCAGGGGGATCTAGATGTTGTTCTGGGTTCTTTTATGACCTCCTGGATGAGTCGTCGTTGTGCTCTTGGAGTAATTTTTGTAGGCCGGCCACTCCTGGGAAGGTTCACCATTGTTCCAAGTTATCTCCATTTGTGGATAATGGCTCTCCCCATGGTTCACTGGAGTTTCAAAGCCTTAGAAATGGCTTTGAAACCCTTCCTAGAACGATACATGTACATTACTTTGTTTCTAATCTGTTCTTGAATTTTTGTAGATTGTGGCATGATGTGTGGCTTTTTGTGATCTGTTAGCGTGCTTCACTTATGTGATTTCTTGATTCAACAGGTCTGGCAGTAATCAGGCCTGCGTGTGGCAAGTGAAATTTAACTCAGCTTTCCAAAAAATTGTGGTTAATCACAGTTCATTCATGATTCAGCATGGGAGGGGGAAATTACTTTTTCACATAGGGCAAGGCCGGTTTGAACAGATTTTTTTCCCTTAATCACTTAAGCCCCGGACCATTTGGCTGGCCAGAGACCAGAGCACTTTTTGCGATTCGGCACTGCGTCGCTTTAACTGACAATTGCGTGGTCGCGTGACGTGGCTCCCAAACAAAATTGGCCTCCTTTTTTCCCCACAAATAGAGCTTTCTTTTGGTTGTATTTGATCACCTCTGCGACAATTTTGAAAAAAACACAATATTTTTTACTTTTTGCTATAATAAATATCCCCAATAAATATAATAATGCCACATCTTAAAGGGCAATGTACAGGTACGTTAATATGCCTGTACGTGCCATTCTGCCGACATATAACTAGTGTGAGCCGGTCGGCAAGTGGTTAATAAATTAAATAATAAATTAAAAACTGCATCTTCGATTTGCTCTGATTATCTTTGTGTAATATTAAAATTTGTTTGTTGATCTGAATCATTTAAGTGTGAGAAATATGCAAAATAAAAAAGAAAAAAATCAGGCAGGGGCAAATAGTTTTTCACACAACTGTATATGCGGGCGGCCACAGAGCGATTTGAAAGAGTCCTGTGCGATTTCAGTCCAGTTCAGGTGCGATATTCTAATCTCATACACTACATTTCGCATTGGAATCGCACCTGAACCGCTGCACAAAACCGCACCGGATCAGGCTTTGAAATTGCGCCGCAAACTGGCCCCCGAACAGAGTCTGAAGGTATTGGTTTTTAGTATCGGAGCATTTGCATGAGTACTCGTGCAAACGCTTAGTATACCGATAACGATACATATTTATTTTTCCATAATCATTATACTATATAGGAGGTGCAGCCTCTTAATGGCAGGGGATTGAAAGAATAAGGGAGATATTTTAATTGGAATGATTTTATTGCTCTGTATGTAATTAAACACTTATGTTTGTATGCTTACTTATTGTTGTATGCGATTTCTTAAGGTAACATCTGGCACCTCCAAAGTCGCTTTCTTTCCCTAATCTTTGGTGTATTTCAGTGAGTCAGTGGATGTGACTTGGAATCGCTGCAACTATCTGCCCTCTGTTTCATCCTGAATTATCCGAGAAAGGAAAGGTAGCAGTCACATGATCTCTACTTCAAAGCTAGATAAGCGATATCATAATCAGTATTGTAAGAGGGTTTAGCATTGGATACAGTGTATTGTTTCATGTTCAGTAAGTAATGTGTGGGTGGAACACTCAAGTATTTATTTGCAGTTATTTGAGCGAAATTCCCCCTGCTTCTCTCTTCAGAAGGACAGCACCATCTTTGTTCAGTCATCATCCATACTCGGCAACTACTGTACTGTACAAACATGTAAATCCTAGTGCCTGGATAGTCCTTGGCCGAGTTCATGAATATCTCATACAGATAAACTCAGCTGCAGCCTCTCGCCTTGTGAGTTGCAATGTGTGGTCTGGAAAAGAGACTGAAGAATTCTTCCACCTGCCTGCAGCAGACTGATTACATCACATCTCAGCCTGGGCAGAGTCATTGGACTGGAGCTGTATGTTGTGATATGCCAGGAATTTATGCAGACTGCAGCATTTTATATATAGCAATAAGTATTAAACACAGGGTGGATTTGATTTTAAATCAGGTCGATTTAAATCACTAGTAAAAAGGCTTGATTTAAATCATAATTTTTAAAGAGCAACTGTCATCTCTGTCCCGCAACGGCTCTTCCTCCTCGATCTTGACTCACCGACAGTCCCATTCACTTTAATGGGACGTCTGGTGAAGCGGCAGTGACACAACAAGGTGAGGGACGTGGCGGCAGCAGGTGAGTGGATGCCCGCTAACAGGCGCTGCCATGATTGATCTGAAATGACAGGTGCTCTTTAAATGTAAGGACTTCTTCTTGCTGGTAGTTAGAATTTTTAATACTAATGCAAACAAAATTAAGGTTTCCTATTATTCTAAATAAGCTGTCAGGTTAGTAAAACAGTGATATCAGAACCGATTCAATCATACAGTTTGTAGTGTACATATATTTGCATAACAATGGGATAAATGAATATTCCTGAACTTTGTTTTATCTCATGTTATCTCATCTTATCTGTGACATTGTGTGAATGCATCAATGCAGTGCATGTTATCTCAGCTTGCAGAGCTTGGATTCATTAAATGAGTTTACCAAAAATGTAAATATTGCAGAATATACAGCCTCATGCTACATACCTAAGCTCCATTTCATGCTGAATAATCTAAATTATTAATGTATCTTAAATAGAAAACTAACTTTAGATAGATTTTTACTCTAAAAGCATTTTATTAAAATAAATTTTATTAAAAATTAAAAAAAAATCAATTTAAAAAAAAAAAAAATCATTGATTTATATCCACCCTGATTGAACACGTCACCATTTTTCTAGGTAAATATATTTCGAAAGGTACTATTGGCATGAAATTTTCACCACATGTCGGTAACAACCCATGCAATCCATACATACAAAGAAACCAAAACAAATATGTTCAGAAATTAAGTTCTGTGTAAAAAAAAAAAAAAAAAAAGGGAATGACACAGGGAAAAAGTATTAAACACACTAACTGAAATATATTTAATACTCCATACAAAATCCTTTGTTGGTGATGACAGCTTCAAGACGCCTCCTGTATGGACAAACTAGTCACATACATTGCTCAGGTGTGATTTTGGCCCATTCTTCCACACAGTCTTCAAATCTTGAAGGTTTCATGGGCCTCTTCCCATGAACTCTGATCTTAAGTTCTTTCCATAGATTTTCTATTGGATTCAAGTCAGGTGATTGGCTGGGCCATTCTAGCAGCTTTATTTTCTTTCTTTGAAACCAATTGAGAGTTTCCTTGGCTTTGTTTATGGGATCATTGTCTTGCTGAAATGTCCACCCTGGTAGATGACAGCAGATTTTTATCAAGAATGTCTTGGTACATTTTTCCATTCATCCTTCCTTTAATGACATGAAGTTTGCCAGTACTGAATGCTGAAAAACAGCCCCACCCATACCATGATGTTCCCACCTCCAAACTTCACTCTTCGTATGGGGGTGTTTTTGAGGTAATGTGCAGTGCCATTTCAACCTCAAAAAATGGTGTGTATTATGGCATCCAAAGAGTTACATTTTGGTCTCTAACCAGACTATAATCTCCCAGTATTTCACAGGCTTGTCTAAATTTTGTGCAGCAAACTTTAAACAAACTAAAACATGCTTTTTCTTCAGCAATGGCGTCTTGCATGATGAGTGTTTTCTTTGAAACAATTGTACCTGTTAATTCCAGGTGTTTCTGAGGCTCTCCAAGTGGTCCTTGGCTCTTGGACAACTCTTCTGATAATTATTTTCACTCCTCTGTCAAAAATCTTGCGAGAAGCACCTGGTCGTGGCCGGTTTATGGTGAAATGATGTTCTTTCCACTTCCGGATTATGGCTCCAACAGTGCTCACTGGAACATTCAGATGTTTAGAAATCCTTCTGTAACCAATGTCATCAATATGTTTGGCAACAATAAGGTTGTGAAGATCTTCAGAGAGCTCTTTGCTTTTACCCATCATGAGATGTTTCTTGTGTGACACCTTGGTAATGAGACACCTTTTTATAGGCTATCAGTTGAAACTGAACCAGCTGATGTTCATTTGCGCTGACAAGGGGAAGGGTTGCTTTGTAATTACTGATAGATTTCAGCTGATGTTTTGGCTTTCCATGCCTTTTTGTACCTCCCTTTCTTAATCTGTTCAATACTTTTTTCCCTGTGTCATTCTATTTTATTACACAGAACTTAATTTCTCAATTATTTGTTTTGGTGTCTTTGTATGTATAGATTGCATGGGTTGTTACCGACATGTAGTGAAAATTTCATGTCAATAGCACCTTTAGAAATATATTTACCTAGAAAAATGGTGACGTGTTCAATACTTTTATTTTACCCGCTGTATCTGCAGCAGAATACAGGTGATCTATGTTGGCCTTGAGATCTACATTTCATTTGCATCAAAAGACCCTGAAATCGGACAAATTAAATGAAAACTGTTTATTCTTTAAAAATGACATGAATACAAAGCGCACACACACGATGATTAATCCTAACTAAAAATGTAATGTACAGAGAGAATATAAAGGAGAGTGGAGCTGTCAGCCATGGTGGAAGTACAGGTCAGAGTCTGGGTGGGGAACCGCATTTGTCTTCAGCTCCTCGTTTACAAGGATCACCTCTTAGCTGCACCTTGGGGATTAGAAATGGTTCTGGATGAATGTGATTTCTCTCTGCTTACTTCCCGCTCTCCATTCACTGCATTTCCCATAGGTTTCTTAATGGGTAGTTTGGACACTGTCCCGGGTTTTGGTTTAGGAATCCGAGTAGGCGCAATGCCACACGGCATGTCTTCTGAAGCCTGAAAAACAGCAGAGAAAAGATTTTATGCTTTAATATTCTTAAAGGCCAAACCCACCCAAAAGTGACATTTTGAGTCATGAGCGATCCCCTGTAGAATCCCCAATTTCACCCAGCTGTCAGATAGTCAGATAATGGTATCCTGCTCTCCTGGATGGTTCCCTGGAATGTACAATGAGCTGACAGTTGGGAAATCGGCTTGTAAGGGAGTAAATCCTTCATTGAGGGGGAATGCGGAGGTCGCAAATCGCCACCAGGCATCAAATCACGGGTCAATTTTTACCACTTATTTTGCTGAGAGATATACCTTCAATTTACAGTTTGAGTCCAGGTTCACACTGAGCTGCGGGAATAAAGCCGTGCGAGTTCAGCTGAACTCTCACAATTTCACTCCTGCATGTCAGTCCTGATTTTTGCCGCGATTTCAGAGACATCTGTGCAGGTTTCTGCACAGGTGTCAATGTGAATCGCAGCCCGAAATCGCAAAAAGTAGTACAGAAACGACTTTTTGAAATCGGTGCCATTGACGGCAATTGCCGCCGATTTGACATGTGATTTGAAATCGCATGTCAAAACACTCCAGTGTGAACCAGGGCTAAAGGAGAAGTCCACCCCAATGCCACGTACACACAATCGGACATTCCGACAACAAAATCCATTTTTTCAGACGGATGTTGGCTCAAACTTGTCTTGCACACACCCGGTCACACAAATCTTGTCGGAAATTCCGAGCGCCAAGAATGCGGTGACGTACAACACGTACGACGAGCCGAGAAAAATGAAGTTCAATAGCCAGTGCGGCTCTTCTGCGTGGAACTTTGTGCATCGGAATTGTGTACACACGATCGGAATTTACTGCAACAAATCTTGTTGTCGGAAAATTTGAGATCCAGATCTCAAATTTTGTGTGACAGAAATTTCGATGGAAAATGTCTGATGGAGCCTACACACAGTCGGAATTTCCGACAAGAAGCTCCCATCGAACACTTCCCGTTGGAAAATCCGACCGTGTGTACGGGACATATCAGTAAAATCGCTACATCTGCAGACATCCACGATCTAACTCTAACCTATCTAGCCCTATAAAGAAGAAATCAGTATACATACCTTTTTTGAAGCTGATCCGGTCTCCAGCAGCGGAAGCTCTGCAGAGGACACAGCCAACAATGGCTGTGAAATGAATGGGAAGTGACGTCACCCATAGAGTTACTATGGGGCTTCCGTTGTCGGCTGTGTCCTCTGCACCCGCCTACACAGCAAAGCCGCAGATGACAGCTCAGCGTGGGATCGGGTCTGATTGGCTGCAAAAAAGGTATGTATACTGATTTCTTCTTTACAGGGTTAAATAAGTTAGTGTTAGATCATGGATGTCTGTACATGTAGAGATTTTAGTGTTAGGGTGCACTTATCCTTTAAGGATGAATTCATACTGGTCCTCAGTCAAAGCGCAGGGCAGCTGGAGCAATTCAGCACCCTGGACACTCTGCATTGCCAGCTGGCTAGGGGGCAGTGTGGTCCCTTTTTGTTTTGTACAACCTTTATTTGAACAATACAAAAGTTAAATTTCGTTGCAATATCAGGGGCACAATGTGCTGTGCTGCCTAACATTGCAGTGCGATTCAGGCCTGTGCTTTGCGATAAAATGCAGCATGTGTGCATTTTATTGCAGCACACTGCAGTGCACATTACAATGTGAATGGGACACATAGGAATCCGTTGTTTTCTTTAGGGGTGCACCGGATGGAAATTTTGGTGCCAAAACTGAAAATGAAGGATGCACTAGCTGTGCGCAGAGAACGGCTCTGCACGTGTTAAATGAGCCTTGTTTCACACTGTAGCGATGAGGGAACCAGCGCGATTCCAGTGCCTGTTCCCGCATCCTATCTCCCCTGGAGGCAGTTCACACTACCCTCTGAGAACTGCTGCGGGTGTCAATATAATGTTAATGACACCCCCGAATGGTTCACAGATCGCAGTGCGAACTGTGGATTCGGACAGGAATCGGATCGCATGGATGAGAACACCCATGCGATTTGATTCCAGTGCGGGGGGAAAAAAAGTCTCTGCACCTTTTTTGTGCGAATCCAATGCGAGTTTAGCCATACAACTGTATGGCTGAACTTGCTTGCACAGACATCGCATGCGATCGGCACAGCAGTGCGGGTGCAACTTGCATGCGATGTCTGCGTTCGCTATAGTGTGAACCCGGGCTTAATCGTGGAAATGCCAGATTAAGATCGTCAGGGGGGTTGATTAGAGAGCGCAATTTTTTTACCGATTGATCGTGCAGTTCTATACTATATACAGTATCTCACAAAAGTGAGAACACCCCTCACATTTATGTAAATATTTTATTATATATTTTCATGTGACAACACTGAAGAAATGCCACTTTGCTACAATGTAAAGTAGTGAGTGTACAGCTTGTATAACAGAGCTCAGAGTGTTTTTCATTCGTTTTTCTCCAGGTGACAAAATGCTCAGATGTGAACAGGTGCCATTGAAATTAATGGGATTTTGCTTGTTGGGCGATTTTCAGGTGTTTTTTTGGGCTTTTACGAGCTTTTTTTAGAGCTGAAAATGCTCAAGTGTAACTGCAGCCTTAATGTCTAAACCACTGGCAACAAAAGTGAGTACACCCCTTAGGGTCGGTTCACACTGAGCCAGCACGACTTGCAGCACGACTGCCTCAGGTGACCCAGGACACAACTCAGCCGCGACTTGCAAAACGACTTCTGTATAGAAGTCAATGCAAGTGGCCCCCAAAGTTGTACAGGGACCTTTTTCTAAGTCGGAGCGACGATTAGAACGGTTCCATTGTACAGAATGGGACGCTACTTGTCAGGCGGCTAGGTCACCTGACAAGTCGTCCCAGTGTGAACCAAGGCTAAGGGAAAACGTCCAAATTGAGCCCAAAGTGTCAATATTTTGTGTGGCCACCATTATTTTCCAGCACTGCCTTAACCCTTTTGGGCATGGAGTTCACCAGAGTCTCACAGGTTGCCGCTGGAGTCCTCTTCCACTCCTCCATGATGACATCACAGAGCTGGTGGATGTTAGAGACCTTGCGCTCCTCCACCTTCTGTTTGAGGATGCCCCACAGATGCTCAATAAGGTTTAGGTCTGAAGATATGCTTGGCCAGTCCATCAGCTTCTTTAGCAAGGCAGTGGTCGTCTTGGAGGTGTGTTTGGGGTTGTTATCATGTTGGAATACTGCCCTGTGGCCCAGTCTCCGAAGGGAGGGGGATCATGCTCTCCTTCAGTATGTCAATGTACATGTTGGCATTCATGGTTCCCTGCATTTTCACCTAGGCAGCCCAGCTGCAGTGTACAGCCTGTCATTAACATAAGTGGTGGTGCGCTGATGTACTCGTGTATATGGTGGTGCTATTGTAAACACAAGTGCTGTATTGCAAAAAATAGAACATTTTCTATCGCTTGTACTCTGTAGTCATGATGATTTTTTTTTTTTTTTAATGGAAGCATTAGGGCTCATGTTAATGGGTGCCATACAGCGTAAACAGCGTAAAAATATGACTGTGTTTCTGTGTAGCTCTTATACAACCGCCTGTACAGCTCAATGTCAGGACGAGGTTGTAGGCTGGTGAATGGAAATCCAAGCGTGTTCTATTGTTCAGGTATAGAGTGCATGCATATTCTGAGATCTATTTGTGCCAGTGTACAGCCACATCCTGTCATTGATTTGTACGGCAACACCTGTGACTCCAGGCACAGAATTAAAATAGGTTTCTACACTGTACGGCCCTATGCGCCCGTGTGTATAAACCTTTAGGCCTCCTGTACACAGACCGGGCATTTGAATTTGCTCCTCTGATGGCCTTTTATTTCTAGCAGGAAAAAGCAGCTTAAAAACTATGTCTAAAGCCACGTATTGCACATTTGTTTAGGCGCGTCAAGTGTTTGAGCAATTATGAATTCCATTGGCCAGAATAATAATTTATTGGAATGAATGAACAATCAAGCACTAAATGTGTCTACAGTTTAGGCACGTTTACACACTTTTAGATGCCCACACATTTAGTTGCCCAAAAACTCCTCTCCTGAACGCTCTGGTGACTTTTTATTTATTTTTGTCCAGCCTGTAAACACTCCTTATCTAATATGCTTGAAAACGCCTATGTGCACCTATCAAATTCCTGTAAAAAAGGGTTATTTTTAAGCCCTGGGTGCATGAGTCCTTATTCTGCAAACTGAACTTTCCATGTTTAATTTGTTGTAATTTGCAGACACTAGGGGGCAGCATTCTCTCTTTCTTTTTTTTTTTTTTTGTTTTTTTGTTTGTTTGTTTAATTGAAAATCAAATATCCACATTCATGCTGCATTCTATAACATTGTAATTATTTTGCCTGTTGAAAGGTGTGTGTGTTACAGGCTTGCGACACTCACTTTTAGCCTACCCAATAAAAAGCCCCAAGCACCCTCCCTGATGCTTAGTGATTGTAAACCCAATTTTATTTAAAATAACACGTCGTACTTACCTGCTTTGTGCAATGGTTTTGCACAGAGCAGCCCCAATCCCCCTTTTCTCGGGTCCCCCTCGCCGATGTTCCTGCCCCCCCCCCACAAGTGCCCACCATAACAAACCACTTGCTATGGCGGCACTCATGCGGGCTCGCTCCTGAGCCGGCTCTGTGACACAGGGGATCGGCTCCACCCCCCTCCCTTCTCACTGGTTGTGATTGATACAGCAGAAACCAATGGCTGGCGCTGCTGTTTCTGAGCCTATAAGGAGGAAGAGAGCTGCTGCCCTAATGTACAGTGCCCGATTGAGATCAGGCTCAGGTAAGTATAGGGGGGGGGCTTCACTACATTAATGTAAAAAACCTTCATCCTTTAGAGCCACTTTAACCAGATAATACGTGGTAACCTACTCATTACTACTACTACTACTACTCATTACTATTTTTTTTTTATAATTTCGCCCTGCTACTGTGTTGAAAAGTGTGTGTGTAGCCAAACCTTTTTTTTAAAGTTATTAGTAGACTAGGGAGGGGTTAGAACTGTTAAAGATATGAATTTAAAGGATTATTCACGATTATTATACTGACTTAATGTATTTATTAAAAATGCATTCACTATACTATGTAACTGTAATGGTGTGAATACTTTTTTAATGTCTTTGTTATTTTATGTTCTTATAACTAAATAAAAAATTGAATGTTTAAAAAAAAAAAAAAAATGCTGTCAAGCTTTTCCCTTTTTAAATTGCTATCTGTTTCTTGCTAGGTAGATTTACTCTTCCATTTGTCCTGGTGACCACCGTCCGAGATTAAAAGTGATTGAGAGTTATATGCTATGTAATTTCCTATTTCTTACAGATCTCTTGATCTTTCTAATTTGTATGTTTTTGTTTTACTGTTTATATTTTTGTGTTGAGGCTCTAAGGGCTCTTTCACATGGGGCGGATCAGTGATGATCCGCCCCGTGAACATTCGCTTGCTCAGCGGGGATCACTCCGCCGATCCCCGCTGAGCAGGAAAATGACAGTGTGCAGCGACGGACCTTTCAGAGCACCGCTCTCCCCTATGGGGGATCTGGTGATGACGGACTGTAGAGTCCGCCGTCACCCGATCCAATCCGAAAACGGATGGAAAAGTAGGTTTTTCCTCCGTTACACTTTTTTGGATCGGAGCGGGTCGGATGTCAGCGGACATGTCACCGCTGACATCCGACGCTCCATAGACCTCCATGGAGTGTCCGTTCAGGTCCGCCTAAAAAACTGACAGGCGGACCTGAACGGACAGTCCGTGTGAAAGAGGCCTAAGGGTCCATTCACACAGGGGCAACACGACTTCCAGCGCGACTTTGGGAGGCAACTTGGACAAGACTAGAGTATGAATCACAGCACGACTTGGGGCAACTTACAACACTACTTGAAGTTGCCTCCAGGACAGGGGACTTTGCCAGTGGCCAATCACATAATAATCAGCTCTGTGGGAGGGAGGGGTTTGCCTAGAAAACTATTTTTACTTCCTGGAAAGTTGCTTCAGTTAAGACAGGGGATCTGACTTGTAGGCAACTTCCATTGAAATCAATGGGTACAAGTCGCCTAGAAGTCGGATTGAAGTAGTACAGGAACCTTTTCTGAAGTCGGAGCGACTGCAGTAGTGTGCATTAAGACAGATCCATTCACTTACATTGATTTTTTTCATCTAGGCGACTAGAGGCGACTTGGGGCGACTTGAAGTCGGATCCAAAGTTGCCCCTGTGTGAATGCACTACTTGGTTATAATCCTTGATAACTCTATAAAAATATTTATAAAGTAAAAAAAAATAGTGATGGAAACTGCAGAATTTTAGAGTTTAGAAAACAAGGAGTGAGGTTGATTCTTCCGTTGTGTACACATATTTTGATGACAACTGTTCATGCATGGGACCCGAAAGCTAATGACCATCACTGTAGTGGTGATGCCTACTACACTGATTTCCAGCGTCCACAGAATTCTCCCAGGTGGACCAATGTAACAATGCAAGATATTGCATATCTAAACTTCTGCTTTAACCCTTTCACTGCCAGAGATGTTTTTGCACACGTGTTTAAAAAAATCATTTTAGGTCTGAAGAGTATATAAAACCCCCAAAACAATTATATTTTCCTAAAGCAGACACCCTAGAGCAGGGGTAAGCAATCTCGGCCCTCCAGCTGTGGTGAAACTATGAATCCTATCATGCCTCTGCCTCTAGGAGTCATGCCTTTGATTGTTAGGGACTTGCAATGTCTCATGGAGGCGGTTTACTGCTAGAAATATTGCTCTCACTCCGCTGTGCGTGGAAAATGTAACATGTTTATTGCAATGCGTTTATGTTTGTATGTGTGTGTGGGGGGGGGGGCTGAAAAAATTTTTTGGTTGGATTTTATGTGCTTGGGTGTAACTTGAATTTTTTACAATTTAAAAAATGTTTTACTTAACTTTTTTTTTCCCGTTACATTGGGAACAAAAAGTCCCATGGCGGGGGGGAGGGGCATGTTACTGGGGGGGGGGGAGGCGTATAGAAGAAATCCTGCGGCAGTGTAGCCACCAGAATGCTTCCACCTGACAGGCAGGAGTCTGCTTGTCCGGTATACACACAGTCATTGCCTGTATGAGAGGGGCTTGTTACAGCTGGAAGCGACAACTGAACTGTCAAGCCAACAAAAGACTGGTGTCATAGCTAATTACATGTGCAGCACCATGGCAACCGCAGATCAAACAGAGGCTAAGATGGCAGCTTCCATGGCTGTAAAGGATAGCAGGATTTAGTTCCACTTTAAGTATGCCAGATTTCTTTATTTCAGCCACTCTGATAAATGGGTCAGTAGCCATACTAAAAAAAGCTTTACTTGTTCAAAGTGAACCACAGGCAGCCATTTTGTGCCCAGCAATGTTGGTAATAATACAGATAGTAGTTGGTGGCATAACTGAAGCTTAAGGCTGGCTACCTGACCGGTTTGGTTTCTGAAATGTTAAACATTCAATTCAAAGCGAGCCCCGCCCACTTTGCACCCCATGTTGCTGAATTTGTAAAAACAAATGTGCCATTCGTTTGTGCCGCGTTTGTGCCTCAAAAATAAACACTTGTGCCGATTTGGTTGCGGAGATATTGTGAGTTATAGTTGCTGCAACCCCGCCCACTTTACACCCCATGTTGCTGAATTTTGAAAACAAACGCGCCATTCGTTTGTGCCGCAAAAATAAACGTTTGTGCTGCTTTGGTTGCGGAGATATTGTGCGTTTTATAGTTGCTGCAATGGCACGTTTGTTTTTAAAATTCAGCAACATGGGGTGCAAAGTGGGCAGGATTGCAGGAACTATGACGCACAATATCTCCGCAACCAAAGCGGCACAAATGTTTATTTTTGCAGCACAAACCAATGGCGCATTTATTTTTAAAATTCTGCAACATGGGGTGCAAAGTGGGCTTGCATTAAATTGAATGTTTACTATCTGCAGCATAAATCAGCACAAACGTGGCACAAACGAATGGTATATTTTTATTCAGGTTTTACAAACATTGGGTGCCAACTTCACACAGCTCTACATGAAAGTAACAAAATGTAAAAATGAAACAAAACTTCTCCAGCTGTTCTGAATTCATTTCTGGTTTCTGTGACATTAGCATGCTGTAACATTTTCCAGCACAGTAAAGATGGATTTTGGTCACAGGCTGTAATGTATCTCTTTGCGGTTGCTCACACATTACAGCCCATGATTGGCATCGCATGGAAACTGCGGTGTGATGAGCTGAACTGTACCATCTCCAAACGAGCAGATGTTTCATCCCAGGCTTGCCATAAAGCCGTACTACATCATAATCGTCTTTTGTCAGCGTAGGATGCAGCAAAACTTTATGCTGACCCCGTTAAGTTTGTTGTGCAGCGTTGCTATGGCGACCTGGATTTCCCATGCTTTATTGTCACTTGGGAGCATGATGCATCCTGGGAATGACTACCCAGCTAGCAACCCCGAGGAGAAAGCTGCGTGAACGGAAGTCTTATTTTACGCTGGGAAATTCTAGAATGCAGAAAAAATTCCTTGCAGACACACTGAAGAAAAAATCTGTTTCAGTGAGATCCAAATAGTAACATATCTGAATAAGTGATTTGAAGTGGTATGAAATGACAACCCTCTATTGTGATAGCTGTACAAAATGTCAGCCCTTTACGGGAGGGATACACAACTCCACTCCTGCTTTGGTGTTTTTCTTATTACCTGATGGTAAATTAACCCCTTAATGCCAGCGATGGGCATGTCGCAACACAGTGGTGGGCTTTAAAGTGGTTGTAAACCCATACAGACCACTTTGACCTACAGGTAAGCCTAGATTAAGGCTTACCTGTAGGTCCAAGAAATATCTCCTAAACCTACACGGTTTAGGAGATATTTGCAAAAAGACAGGCACCGCTGTCTACGGCGCATGCAGCGTAGACAGAGGCGCGCAGGCGCACTGAGCATGCCGCTGCTAGCGGCGATATGCCGTTAGTGGCGGCTCCCATGCGCATGCGCAGGAGGGACGTCATCGCGGCTCCGGCCAATCACAGCGCTGGAGCCACGATACCCGGAAAGAAGATGGACGCTCCGTAGCAGAGGGGACAGAGGTGACATCGCAGGCTCCTGTGTCAGGTAAGTGACACATAATGGGCTACTATGTGGTGCATAGTAGCCCATTATGCTTTACCTTTGCAGGGAAACAAAGAGGAAGTAAACCCATTAGGGTTTACTTCCTCTTTAACACTGGGCTGCCACATATACAGCGGATAAATTAAGTATTGAACACGTCACCATTTTTCTAGGTAAATATATCTCTAGGTGCTATTGACATGAAATTTTCACCACATGTTGGTTACAACACATGCAATCCATACATACAAAGAAACCAAAACAAGTACGTTCAGAAATGTAAGTTCTGTGTAATCAAATAGAATGACACAGGGAAAAAGTATTGAACACACTAACTGAAATTTATTTAATACTTCGTAAAAAATCCTTTCTTGGTAATGATATCCCCTGTATAGAGAATCAAGTCGTCTGCATTGCTCAGGTGTGATTTTGGCCCGTTCTTCCACACAAACAAATCTTGAAGGTTTCATGGGCCTCTTCTATGAACTCTGATCTTAAGTTCTTTCTATAGATTTACTATTGGATTCAAGTCAGGTGATTGGCTGGGCCATTCTAGCAGCTTTATTTTATTTCTTTGAAACCAATTGAGAGTTTCCTTGGCTATGTGTTTGGGATCATTGTCTTGCTGAAATGTCCACCCTTGTTTCATCTTTATCATCCTGGTAGATGGGAGCAGATTTTTATCAAGAATACCTTGGTACATTTTTCCTATTCATCCTTCCTTCAATGACATGAGGTTTGCCAGTACCACATGCTGAAAAACAGCCCCACCCACAACATGATGTTCCCACCTCCAAACTTCATGGTGGGGGTGTTTTTGGGGCGATGCGCAGTACCATTTGACCTCCAAACATGGTGTGTATTATGGCATCCAAAGAGTTATATTTTGGTCTTATCTGACCAGACTATATTCTCCCAGTATTTCACAGGCTTGTCCAAAGTTTGTGCAACAAACTTTAAACGAACTTCAGCATGCTTTTTCTTCAGCAATGGGGTCTTGCGTGGTGAGTGCGCATTCAGGTCATGGCGGTTGAGTGCATTACTTATTGTTTTCTTTGAAACAATTGTACCTGCTAATTCTAGGTCTTTCTGAAGCTCTCCACAAGTGGTCCTTGGCTCTTGGACAACTCTCTTGATAATTCTTTTCCTGGTCGTGGCCGGTTTATGGTCAAATTATGTTCTTTGCACTTCCGGATTATGGCCCCAACAGTGCTCACTGGAACATTCAGAAGTTTAGAAATCCTTCTGTAACCAATGCTATCAGTATGTTTTGCAGTAATAAGGTTGCAAAGGTCTTGAGAGAGAGCTCTTTGCTTTTACCCATCATGAGATGTTTGTGTGATATCTTGGTAATGAGACACCCTTTTATAGGCCATCAGTTGAGATTGAACCAGCTGATATTAATTTGCACTGACAAGGGACAGGATTGCTTTCTGATTGCTGAAAGATTTCAGCTGATGTCTTGGCTTTCCATGCCTTTTTGCACTCCCTTTCTTCATGTGTTTTTAATACTTTTTTCCCTGTGTCATTCCATTTTATTACACATAACTTAATTTCTGAACTTATTTGTTTTGTTTTTTTTGTATGTATGGCTTGCATGGGTTGTTACTGACATGTGGTGAAAATTCACATCAATAGCACCTATATTTACCTAGCAAAATGGTGACGTATTCAATACTGATTTTATCCGCTGATATACAATCCATGCCCTAAAAATAAAAATCGTGTGATCTCTGCTCTTGGAGAAAGAACGGCAGCAGCAACCACAATATCCACAAACAGATACTAACCAATACTAGTAAACAAAAAGTGCTGCGCTATTGATTTAAATATACAGTCACTAAGTTATAAATCAATCCTGAGTGCTAATAACTGTGCAAAACAGTTCAAAAAGTAAAAAGTCCAATGTCAACAAACGTATACAATGCAGCCGGTGACACTCCTCCGCCAAAATGAATTACAGGCTGCTTACCAGACAGAGCGACCCCTTAATGATAGGAGGTCAAAACGTACTTCACCAGCTTATTGGGACAATATGATGATAGACCCAACCGGCATGCTCCTCCACTCCTCAGAAGAATTCCACAGCAACCATATTAAACAGTGGCCATATTAAAAAGAAAGGAGCCCCATATATCGTAATACAGTAAAAGCTCATGCAATTTATTAGTCATAAAGTAATACAAAATGATCAGATACGCAGACTTAAAAAACAGAGAAGCAACTGTGCTGCTCAGCATGCGTGCGTGGTGACATCAGATCACAAGCTCTGAAGGGCTGGGGACAGAGGTGTTCAGGCAAAAAAGTGTGGCTATTAGGGATACACCGAAATTTCGGCCGCCGAAACATATCGGCCGAAAATGGCCTTTTCGGCAATTTGTCAAAAGAGAAATAGGGTGGAAAATGGGGTGGGGCCTGCCGCCCATTACGGGGGTGTCGTCAGGGCCGATCCTAGGTGGGTGCAGTTCACCCAGGCGCCACAGAGGTGGGGGCGCTGAACCACAAGCGCTCTCCTTGTCCATGTCAAGAGGTGGCTCTCCCTGCCGGTCGCCGCCGTCGCTGTGTTTCCCATGCCCGTCCCCCCTCCCTCCTGCTGTCAGAGGAGGAGAGCGAAGCAGCTTGAGATCGGAGCGGCTGTCTCTGTGTGAAGAGAGACTAGCCGTGCAGTGACGTCGCTGAGGGGACGGTCCGTGCCTGCAGTGACCTGTGTTTTCCTCCTCCTCACTGTCTTAACGCCTGCCTGCTGCGATCTGTTCTCCACCTGTTCTCTCATCTGTTTTTATGTACCGTAATGGAGGGGGGGGGTTGTCCTGGGGGGGGTCTGTACTAATGGGGGGAGGGGTTTGTCATGGGGGGGGTTTGTCCTGGGGGGGGTCTGTACCAATGGAGGGGAATTGGTTTGTCCTAGGGGGTCTGTACTAATGGAGGGGGGTTGGTTTTTCCTGGGGGAGTCTGTACTAATGGGGGGGGTTTGTCCTGGGGGGGTCTGTACTAATGGAGGGGGGTGGTTTGTCCTGGGGGGTCTGTACTAATGGAGGGGGGTGGTTTGTCCTGGGGGGTATCGCTGGGTCAGGTGAGAGGGCCGATCGCTCCATTATCTACTAACGTCCATAGGAACTGCAGTCTCCGACCATCTCCTGTACCATGTCTGCAGTCTCTGACCATCTCCTGTACTATGTCTGCAGTCTCTGACCATCTCCTGTACTATGTCTGCAGTCTCTGACCATCTCCTGTACTATGTCTGCAGTCTCTGACCATCTCCTGTACCATGTCTGCAGTCTGACCATCTCCTGTAGTATGTCCCCAGTCTCTGACCATCTCCTGTACCATGTCCCCAGTCTCTGACAATCTCCTGTACCATGTCCCCAGTCTCTGACAATCTCCTATACCATGTCCCCAGTCTCTGACAATCTCCTGTACCATGTCCCCAGTCTCTGACCATCTCCTGTATAAAAATATTTTTTAAAAACAGTCATTCGGCCTAGTGTATTTTTCATTTTCGGTATCGGTTTTCGACACCAAAAAACCCATTCGGTGCACCCCTAGTGGCTATGGTATAATAAATCCCCCAAAAAGCATTGTGATCAGTAGCAATAAAATTACCTTTAGCCTAGTCATTGGTAGTCAGGAATATTTGAAAACTTCCAACCCTCCTCCTCCCATCATAGGTGGTCAGTGGTCCCTCCACTGTTAAAAGAAATAACCCCACAGTTATTGGTGGTCAGTGGCACTTTAAAAGCTAAGTTCACCTTTTGGAGGATGTTACACGTTGGGTGAGTTGTGAATGGTTATGAATGAGGATCCCTTATAATATGGCACAGGTAGATCGAGAAATAAGCGGTCTCCAACAAAATGGCATGGGTAGCTGGGGCTATAAGAGGGGGGAGAGATCAGTCACCCAATGGTATTCCCCTTGAGGACGAATTATGGTGATGAAACGTGTTGGGGTGGAGCTTTTGGATGATGTCAGCATGCACTACAGAATCCTGAAGTGCAGTATTTTGCCAGTCAGCCAGAATACCAGCAATATCACTCTGTGGCTCTCATTTAGTAGTGCGTGTATGCACTGTTCAATGTGAGTGCATTGTATGGAAAGTGGGTGTGAATAAAAATTATTTTTTACAAGGTAAAGCGCTATGTAGTTCTTTTTTTCTTATCTTTTTTTTTTTTTTTTTTTTGTGGAAATTCCAATATCCTGGTGAAACAGAGGATAAGGAATGCCTGCTGAGGGTTGCATTTAAAGGAACCACATGCTCCTTGCAGCGGTGGGGGAGAAAAGGAGATGTAACATAGAGGATCCCACTTAAAGGGGGACAGACTATTATGAGCTTATATGACATATGTGGGTCATAAACTGGTGACGGTGTTTCACAAGAGGTGGACAAGTGAAGTGTGTATGCACTATTGAAAAGCACTGAAGAACACATGAGAGACCTAATGTTGTTTTAGGCTGGGTTCACACTTATGTGAATTGGATGCGGGTTTCTCTGCATCCAATTCCCATGACAGGAGAGTGTGATCGGCTCTCAATGGAGCCGGTTCACACATCTCCAGGGCAGCTGCGGAGCGACTTGCACAGAAGTCCTGTGCGTCTTTGGCTGCATTTCAGGTCCGAATTCAGGCAAAAATTTGGGCCTGGTTCGTCCCTGAAACGGAGAACAGGGACACGCCAGACCCCTGCTGTGAGCCGCATCCGAATTCAGTGTGAACCCAGCCTTAAGGGGGCATATGCGCTACACCATTTTTTTTTTTATTGAATTTTATATATGTGTGATTGGTGTCTTAGGGTGTTTGGCACCTGAGACCAATTAGTTGAACTAATCTTTAAACTGTGTACTTAGCCTTATAAATCTCCCACCTTGAATCTGTATTTCTCTTTCTGATCTTCCTTCTATCTGCTGTGATCCTCTTTCTTTTCCTTCCTCCATTTTTAGAGGAAGAGAAGGGCTGGGTGTTTGTAAACGCAGGCATTGTTTACATTTGTAATCACTCTGATTGGTTCACACAGCAATCACAAGGCACAAAGCCGCTCTAATTGGCTCTGTGCATTTTGCTTGTAATCTGCACTGTCTAATGACTCCATGGTCACAGGCATTGGGAAAGCGAGCCTGGCCTATGCATCCTCTCTAATAGCAAAGACCTTTATAAATGTCCTGTTATGTTACTGGTGCCATTGTTAAACAGCCAGTCAGGAGGTGGTTAAGTCAGGAGGTGGTTAATATGTACATATTACTGACTGTCAGTTTGCGTTTGCAGTCTTTGATATTTTTTCCAAAGGTAACATTCAACCAGTTTGGGGGTTTGCCTGTTTGGTGGTTTACAAACAGGCGCCCTGTGCTCCGGTTTGCATGTTTATGTTACCTCAGTAGAAGCATTGCCTTGCCGAACAATGGTTGTGTTTAATTATCAAACATTCTTGTTGAACTTCATTCCTCAGCTTCCAAGTAATGTCCTGGAAGACGTAAAATTAGAGTCTGGCATGTCATCAGTGTCTGCTGCTAGAGCTGGCAGAAAATCAGGGTAATGTGCCATGCTTCATCTACATTCACATTTAACACCCACATGATGCAGATAAAGTGGAACTAAACTACAAAAATGAAACCATGGTTTTTAAACTATGTATGAGCCTTTATTTATGTATGTTGATGGAAATACTTGGATCTAAGTCTGCATTGGGAGAAATATGGGAACAAAGAGAGTTGAAAAATGCTGAATGAATTACATTGATGTGTATACACTGATCAAAGTCAAGGACTAATGATGTTGAGCTGACTTCCCGAGAAATATGTGGACAACATTGGTGTGTGTTGAAAACTGGACTGTGCTTTTTCACATTTATCCTATGTGTTTTATTTTACAAACTATGCTGTATAAACCAAAGCTTAATGGATTCAGTGGTTTGCAATTGGTCAATCACTCTTTCAGCTTTTAACTCTTGGACCCATGTGATTTTAGGAGCGGTTGCCCAAACGAGGTGTTGCCATTTCCGTGCAGTCTTTACTGCTGTCTATAATATCTGTACACTGATCTCCCCTCTTCCCCCAGGCAACTAGGAATGAGCTTAGACGTGTTTGGATCCTAGTCCCAACCCACCTTAGAAATCCCACCAGGAAGCACTAGGAATGAGCTTAGACGTGTTTGGATCCTTGTCCCAACCCACCTGAGCAATCCCACCAGGAAGCCGTCACTGCACACTGCCAATCATAAGTGACTGAGGCATTTCCTGGCCCGCAGCTGCACATACACGCCTCCTTGTATATGTGTGGCTGTGGGCCAAGGAATGACTAGGCTGCTCATGATTGGCGGTGTGCAGTGACGGCTTCCTGGCGGGATTGCTCAGGTGGGTTGGGACTAGGATCCGAACACGTATGAGCTCATCCCTAGTGACAACTTGGTTTTTTAGCCCAACTGCTGTACAGCCTGCCTCAGTTCTCTATATGTACCTGAAAGGAGTTCATTAGCAGTTAAACACACTGGGCCTCAAGTGGAATAAAAAATAGGAAGCCTTCACAGGTGACATCAGCTGACATCCAAAGTTTAGGCATACATAGCTCCAGTTACAGGACAAAAGTCGATAAAAATTGACCGAACCTGGTGAAAAATGATCTGTCGAAAAGGTCATTATTCAGGTGGCTGGGGGTGCTGCAGCTGCATGAATATAATAGCTGGAAGGGGAGATTCCTCCATCGACGCTATTTAGTGTGCATGGGAGAATCAGTTGATTTTCCCTTGTTCAGCCAAAAGGGCTGAAAATGAGTGATCTGCATGTGTAAGACTAACCTAAGGTAGGGCTACACACTGTTAAATTTCCTTTAGATTTACCTTCAATTATGTAGTGCAAGGGCCTGCCCGATTGCATACAAATGGAAAGTGTTTAGATTTGACCTCCATATTATATGGTTTTGGTAAATCTAAAGGAAAATTGTATAATGTGTAGCCAGCTCCAGTGTGCAGGTGAAGCCAGAATTTTCCTTGCTGATCTTTGGACATCTGTAGCCAGTTTACCCAAATTGGAGTGATTAGTTTATAGTTGAGTCACTCTTGAACTGAAGAAAAAACATTAAACAAGTGACCATCTAGAAAATACTTGATCACTCAAGTTCTAGAGGACAATAGTGCAAACAGTATTGGTGACCTTGTATGTCACCTCAAAGGAATTGGTCATCAACCAAAGCATACTGTATGTATCTGAAAAGGCCTTCCTTGTCTGATTCACAAGCTGCATGCAAGTTTCAGCAGGGAAGCTAATTTTACTTTTGAAACACCTTGTTTTAATGCATTTGGGCAAATTAAGGAAGATTATAAGTACTGTATATCTTCTCCAATTATTATTTTGTCTTGCTCTAAAAATCTATACTTAATATTCAAGTGTCGGTTAATCCAAATCTTATTTTTCTACTTCTTCAAAGGCATGGACTATAAACAAAGAATGGTTAGGGCTGCTGGCATTTTTTTTAATATATATTGCATAATTTCCATTTAGCTCTGCAGAAGCTGATGGTAAGCACAGAACCAGAAAGATCCAGGACCCTGTAGATGATTGTTGGCTCAGACTCAAGAGAGCCAGGACCCTGTAGATCAGTGGTCATCAGCCCTGTCCTCAGGGCCCACTAACAGGCCAGGTTTTATGTATTGCCTTGGGGAGATGCAGACTAGAATACAGCAATCACTGAGCAGCAAATGATATCACCTGTGATGTATTTCAGTTATCTTGCAAACCTGGCCTGTTAGTGGGCCCTGAGGACAGGGTTGATGACCGCTGCTGTAGATGATTGTTGGCTCAGACCCAGGAGATTAAGGACCCTGTATGTAATGGTCAGCTAAGAACTGGGAGAGCCGGGATCCTGCAGAAGTTGGAGGGCTCAGAACCAGGAGAGCCAGGTTCCTGTAGGTTATAATGGACTTAGAATCAAGAGAGCATTTAGGATATGGGGGGCACCAAACCAGAAGATCCCCTCAAAACCTGGAGGTGCTCAACTTAAAGGACAAGTTTTGACTTCCTTAAAATGACCCTAGCTTTCACTCACTAACCCCCAATGTATATTTAGCTACACCCCCCCACCCAATTGTGCTCCTGCGATGTTTACATCCTCTTTTCAGTAACTTCCCGTAAATGTGAATGGGGCATTACTTCAACTGTACATGTATTGTACAAGTACTTCATGGGCGCAGGTAGTACTGAGAAGATTTCTGAACAAAGACCTGTAAACACCCTGGGAGGCCACTGCCACCAGAGGGAGGTAATTTGCCATAGTAGGGTAGGGACTTTTTTTTTTTTTTTTCTTTTTTTAAACCTAAATTTTTTCTTTATTTTCGAATCGGAATTGAACTTAATGTGGTTGGTAAACCCTTACATATGTCCACTAAAGTGACTGGCCTCCAGTGATACACAGAGATAAAACAAATCCTCCTACATAAGTTGTACCTGTTTATCTACAGCAGTCTTTCCCCTATGTCCATTCAAAGTACAGAAATTACACAGGATCTCTCAGCTCTGAAAAGCAGATGAAGTTACATCAGTGAGGAGAGTTTTGAGAGCTGATTGGAGGATAGGGCACACCCCCTTTACACAGCACACAGGAACAGAGCAGAGGCTGTCAGTCAGCTGGAGCTCCCTCCCCTGTCACCTTTTTTTCTCTTGGTATCAGGAAAACTTGTCAGAAGTGACTCGTGCTGATAGCAGAGGAACAAGGCAGGAGATAGAAATTACACTTAGTGCTCTGAAGTGAGACAAGTGCGCACTATAGAGGGATTTGCTTTGTTCGTATTTCATGCCTGAGGTTTAAAACCACTTTAACCATTTCATCCAGGCACTAAAAGGGAGGGATGGCACTGTTACTCTACATAGAACAGGGCTGCACAAATCCCAAGAACCAGTTAGCCAATGCACCTTAAAAATTACAGCTGGCACAATTTTTAGGTTTTCTTTATTTGTGAGTGGAGCTGGTTCCTATATTTAAAAAAAAAAATCCTGCTGGCTCCTGAATTCCATAATAATTTGTCCATCCCCTATTTAGGATTAAAGCAGAGCCTATTTTGATACCCACTCAGAATTCTTGAATTATAATTTGGGGAAGATCAAATGCACAGTTCTAAACTGCAAAGATGTTGAAAGCTGGGGAGAGGTGGTGCACCAAGTGAAGTTGGGGTATGAGGAGTACCCTCTGACAGAGCAATACATATATTTCAACCAGCGTTTTTATTTAAAGTGTTCCTTCAGCCAAATTTCCATTTTGGATAGATATAGGGCCCTTTCACACGGGCTGTCCGATCAGGTCCGCCTGTTCAGACCCTCCATTCATCCCTATGGAGTGGCGGATGTCAGCAGTGACATGTCCGCTGACACCCGCCGCTATCCGATCCAGTCCTGTCCACCAAATCCAGATGGATGGTGCTCCTATTTTTGATCCGACTGGCGGATCAAATTGGATATGATCGGATGAAAACGGACAGGAGTTCTGTTTTCACCCGATCTCCCCATAGAGGAGAGTGGGACTGTGCACAGTGAGTGGAGACGGACCTGTCATCGGCCTGCTCAGTGGGGATCAGCGTCCGCATGAACGTGGCCATAGTGTTGAGAAGTTAGAACCCCTGCCACCAAGACTGTAAGAAGAAATCCAAGATATTGAGATGTCACAAGTACAAGAATAGAGGGATTTTCCAATGGGGATACTTGTTCCAATGACAGCTAAAAGGTGATTTGCCTCCTTTTGAAGAGCGCTCTTCTCATTTACTCGTGTGTCTGCAGGAAGTAGGTGAAGGGAAATCTCTACAATTGGACATATATGAATAAAAAAAAAAAAACAAAAAAAAAAAAAACAGATGGAGTTCTACTTATTCCTTACCCTATCCAAAATGGGGGGGGGGGATGTTTTGACTTTAGATCTACATGGATGAGATTAACTGGTTTATTTCACCTTTACTATTTGATAAAACTTTGGATCACATGCTGACCAATCAACAATAGAAATTTTTAATAGACCTTAAAAAGGTAAGGAAAATAATTGCAACTGAGCTTAGACTTTAGTTATGCTCTATTACAGTGGTTCTCAACCTGGGGGTCAAATGATGATTTGCCAGGGGTCACCGAATCCTGGGCTGTTCCTGAAGCCTGGAGCCTGCGGCCTCCCATTCAGTTCACGGCATGGCTGGGGGGCAGAGCCTAGAGGTCAGCTGACTGGTGAGGAATGTGAAGTGGGAGGGGCTGGAGGAGACCCTATCTCCTGATTTTGGCATAGGTGTCACTGCTACGAGATGCCACAAAGTGCACAGTGAAGCTGGAGACACAGTGAGTAACACTACCTGTGATTATAGTTGCAATAAAAGTCCTCACTATAGTTCTCAGATCAGATGACCTTGATCAAGAGCACCTAAGTTGGCTCATCAGTACCCCCTGAGCATTGGCACTCATCCCAACTCCCCACCAGCACTGCCACTCATCCCATTCCCCCACCAAGGAGTAAGAGAAGGAATAAAAATAGAGAATACATGGAAGGGAGAGGAAAAGAGGGGGAGGAACAAAGAAAAAGGGAGAGAAAGAATAAGAGAAAGAACAAGAAAGACGACTAGATAGAGGGATGGGGGGAAAAAAACAAAAAATTAGTATAGAGAGAGATAAAAGGGAAAGAATGGAGAACAAACAGAAAGAGTCGTACATCCTAAAATGTACCATAAGGTGTTTTAATACTGGAAGGAGTGGAAGGGAGTCGGGGAGCGCTAAATGTCCATGGGTTAGGGGCGCAAATTACTTGTCTTGCCTTGGGTGCTGACAACCCACGCAACGAAAATAATTTTACTGTTAGGGGTCCCCACAACTTGGGAAATTTTATCAAGGGGTCACGGCACTAGAGAGGTTGAGAACCACTGCTCTATTAGGCCCCTTTCACACTGGGGCGGTTTGCAGGCGTTATTGCGCTAAAAATAGCGCCTGCAAACTGCCCCTAAACAGCCTCCGCTGTTTGTTCAGTGTGAAAGCCCGAGGGATTTCACACTGAAGCGGTGCGCTGGCAGGAGAAGAAAAAATCTCCTGCGAGCCGCATCTTTGGAGCGGTGAAGGAGCGGTGTATTCACCGCTCCTTCACCGCTCCTGCCCATTGAAATCAATGGGACAGCGCGGCTATACCGCGCTATACGAGGGGTTTTAACCCTTTTTCGGCCGCCAGCGGGGGGTTAAAACCACACCGCTAGCGGCCGAATACCGCGTTAAAACAGTGCTAAAAATAGCGCTGTTTTACCACCGACACCCCCTACCGCCCCAGTGTGAAAGGGGCCTTAGGCTCTATTCACACTAGCGCGTTTTTTGATGCATTTTGCAGAAATGCACGGGAATTTTTTAACATGGGTTCCTATGGAACATGTTCACATCAATGCCTTTTTGTTTCTCTGCATTTTTGGAAAGGGTCGGGGACTTTTTTTCATGCAAAAAGCAGCGTTTTGCATGTAATGGATTTCAATGGACAAGCATCAAAAACGCAAGTGCACCGTTTTTGCACCGTTTTTGCAGCGTTTTTGATGCGTTTTTGCCGTTTTTTTTTTTTATTTTTTTATTTTTTAATTTTTTTTAAATTTTTTTTTAGACTGTAAAAAAAAACTGTAAAAAAAAAAAACGCAAAACGCAAATCGCGGCAAAAACGCCGCAAAAACGCTGCTCAAAAACGTGGCAAGCATGAAAAAAAAACCTCCAAAAACGCTCAAAAGCAACATGCATAGGTGTGAATCGAGCCTTAGGATCTAATTTATAGAATTCTAGGCAGCTAAACATAAGGGTTGTGAAATGAGATTTCTTTTCCCCAAAACCAAAAAGCTGTTTTCTGCACAGTTCCCGTCTTTTATGAGATATTTTCTTAGAAATGTTTTATTAGTAATACGTTCTAAATTGCTAAGCAGGATTTTCAAACAACATCTGTTTTTGTAGACTACTTAGAAGTTATCAAATATACCCCAAGGTCTTCCTGCCCTCGCTGAATAAAAATATTTACAGCCTTCAAGTGTTTGCTAAAATGGAACATTAGCAGAAATTGGGTTGCTAAGAAATAAAGCGAATAATAATGCAACATAGGAAACAAAATAAGTCACTGCAGTTCCTTCCTCCATTCATCACATTGGCTGATCATCGCAGACGAGGGCAATGGCTGAAATGGCTCAAAGTGTCTCCAGAGTTGTTGTTCGTGACGATGTTGGTTTTGCAATGAACTTTAAGTTGAGCCCAGCCAAGGCACTGGGCACTGAACTGACTTGATTGTACCCCTGGACCTAAAGTAATATATCAGTATGAAGATATGGACATATTTATAAGCTGAACTGCAGACAAACAGTGAAATATACAGATAAAATACATAAGGAACTGGTTTACTTGCTAAAAGTCTTGTCCCTCCTCCAGCCTGTGACTAAACCGTGACAGGACAAGCCCAAATCACTTTCCTCTCCTCCTATTGCCTCCTGTGCTGCTAATCAGGTATGACATATGCAAACGCACATTAAAGCGGAGCTCCGCTCAAAAGGAGAGGCTACGCTTGTTTGCACCCCCCCCTTCACTGCCACATTTGGCATATTTTGGGGGGGAGCGGGTACCTGATTTTGACAGGTACCTGCTCCCACTTCTGGTTCAGATCGCCGGCGGAACGTGAAGTTCGGCCCCCCTTCTTCCCCCGCAGTCTTCTGGGACACATCACAGTCCCAGAAGACTATGGGACCATTCACAAGGCGCAGTAGGAAACCAGCTGTGAAGCCACAAGCCTTTAATTACCTGTTTCCCTTACTTCAGATGCCAGCACCTGCACCCAAAGCCAATTAAATAATTTGCAAGGGTGAGGAGATTGCGGGATCCAGGGGCAGATAAATGTCCTTAAACTAAAAGTCAGCTGCTGCAGTAGACTTTTTTTGGGTGGAGCCTGGAGCTCTGCTTTAAAGTGTTTGTTGCTCCAACATTTCATATTCCTGATATGTACCTGCTGTACCGTGTACTTCTATGAAGAAGTCTCCTGTTCTATTTGTATTGCTTGCTTTGTGTGAAATCCCTGGTGCTCCTGCCAGTCCCTGACCACACTAAGCAGGAGAGCACACTGTGGTCAGTTCTCTAGCTATGATGGGAACTCGACCTTCTATCTTCCAATGATCAGACTTGTCCTGACACGCCCCCACTGCACAGCCATTCACTGGGAAGCTCAGTGTGCTGCTGTGTCTCCCCCCAGCTCTTATGCAGCTGAGAACAGAGGGAATGTGACCACTTATCAAAAAGAGGAAAAATGTATTTTTTTAAATCTATACATAAATGTTTTACCTTTCATTATTATTTTAAACTGAATGGGTTGTTTTACTTGTTTTACAAGGTGATCATTTACAATCACTTTAAATCAACCAGGACCAATATATGTAGACAATAAAGATCACACTTGGAGATCAGCATTAAATTTTCATGAGGTATAACGGATTTGTATTTGTAGAAGAATACATAGGCCCATGTAAGGAATCTTGGTCTTGGTCATACATGTTTTCTCATTTGCTGCGCATGTTTGATTTATCAGAATTTAGTGCATCAAATCCATAGAAGAGAAGCCCGTTTTTTTTATCCCTTCCAGTAGCTCTCTCGTCATTAGTATAATGTAGTTGGAAAGTACGAGGCAGTTTCATTCCTTGTTAGAAAGATAAATAACCTTTCACAGGAGCAGTGTGTTAATATCTCTGCCGTAGCCCAGATGTCTGCGTGATGAGGTTATTCCACTTATGCACCCATTCAACTGCATCATCTGCTTCAATTACACAAATATGTCCCAGATTTCCCTCGCCGGTGGACCTAATTGATGTAAATTCAAGGGGCCTGTTTGAATAAGCTGAAGAAATGTTTCCATATTATTTGTTGAAACGAAAAATCGGAAATTTTGGTTAATGACTCACAACTTTTTTTTCGCAATGGAATGTTTGTCGATTTGCACCGTATTCATTTTGGATTTTTTTTGTACTGAAGTCACTTTTCTGTACATGTCAACATCCCTATTGAAGCATGTGTCTTTTCTCTTGGCTAGTGACGTTTATTTAAAGTAAAGCTGTCATGGAAGGAATGTGGGGGCGGCCATTGCTAGCCTCCATATTGAAGATAATAGGTAGGTAGTGCTTGAGCAGTGGATGAAAGGGGTGTTGGGTGCTTCTTAAAGATGAACTTTAACCCCCCCCCACAATATTTTTTCCCCCTCTTGTCTTTTTTTGTGCAATGCACAATTTATGCACTCTACTACAATGTCTAGCAATGTCATGCTGTGATTCTCTGCACCACTGTGACACACCATCTTCCATAATGCCGTCTTTGTTATGGACATCATCAGGTGCCAGCTGCCTCTTCCTGGTTCAGGCATCCAAGACCCTGATGATGTCCTGCAGCTGTAGTGAATGGAACGTGAAGTACCCTTGGATATGTGATGTACATATCTCAGGAGGCTTTCAGCGGAGGAGATGTCATTCTTTCTTAGGAGAGAATGGTAGCCAGAAAAGGCCCAGTGCATCTGGTGGGTAAAGGTCTGCCTTAAGTTTTATTACAAAAGTAAACTTAAATCATCAGTGATAAAAGCCCAGCTCCAGCCAAAGCTCATTTTTAATTATGATTAGTGTGGAGAAGGTTTTTATTAGGCTCGATTCACCCCTTTCCTTCAACATGCTGTATATGTGTGTGGCAGTGTGTTGCTGTTCGTTCTGAGTTCCTCCCCCGTGGAACTATATTATGATTGGAACCATTTGCTCTTCAATGGAACACAACACATGTTGGTGCACAGTGCATTTCAGTGCCCCATGCTGACCGAAAATAGCGCAGATGTGTTTTTTTTTACCCAAATGGGCTTGATGTGGTTCATTCAAGGTGAATGGGCTTCCTTAATACATTGCATGTCAACAGAAGTAAAAAATGTAGTCACTTATGTGTTAACGTGCATAGAATAGAGTGAATTGAGCCAGGGACTGAGACCTTTTTGTGGTGGGGGGATTTACTGTCACTCAAGCTGGCCATAGATGGATCGAATCTCAGCCGATTCAGCAGAGAATGGCCGAGATTTGATCCGTCTATGGGCAGGCTGGTTGTACTGAAGTCCATCCATTGATCAACTTCTGTATAACCAACCTGTTGGATTTTTTGCATGCAGTCACTGTCGGGGGTTCCCCATCGGTAGAACACAATAGCTGTGGGAGGGATTCCCCCATCAACACTGACTGTTGATGGGTGAATCAAGCTATTTTCTTTCCTGCAACCCATGGTCCCAGGAAAGAAAATTACATTTTCTATGGCTTGCATTACTTTCCTAGAAATAAGATCCCCTCGCACTGACAGCAGTGTCCTGATAGAGGTTCTCCTTCTTCTGCATTCTAAAAATAAAAAGTGCCATTGTGTTGGAGATTTTGTTATGTTCTTGTCTCCATAATCACTTAGCAATGTACCAAATCTTCCCAATTGGTACAGGAGCAACAATAAAAACCCAACAGTGGTTCTAACCCTTTCTCTTTCTGTCCAAGATGAAAAAAATGAATGCTGGAGTTTGATTTCTCCATAGTTGCAAAATGGATAACTACAAATCATTTGTTTGTAATTCAAATATAATTATGCTGGTTTTATTCTCACAGAGGGATTTGAATTTTATTTCCTGGTGTTTGCATTGGCTAGTCTATTTTCTTCACACCAAATGAAAAAAGCACAAGTAGGTTAATTAGCTTCCCCCACACATGGTACAATAGAATGTGTATACAATTTTGGTAGAGACATTTCACTGGCGATTCCCTCCTATTCCCAGATTAAGATAAGCTTGGGCCTTGTTCAAGCTGTGAGCTTCTTACATGAGGTGTGGGGTGGAAATGACCCATTTGGCAGTTTATTGGGAAAAAAAAAGAACGCACGTTCAGAGTTTGGCTAGATTTGAGTTCGGAGGCAACCAAGATCATCTCAGCTCCCAGGGAATAATGTAAGTAGTTGTGTTATCTATAAAATGCCACACCCATTTGGGGGTCAACTTGGTTGATTTTAAGCTAAAATCCAGGGTGAACAAATATTGTCTAAAACGTCAGGGAGTATTTCTGTAAAAAAAAAAAAAAAAACACATCATGGGGTTTCTAACTTGATTTTTGGTGTGCTTTGTGTATTTCATCCAGAACTGTGCATTAATCCAGTGTGAAACTTTGCCACTACATTAAGACCTGTTATTGCTACTCTCTCTCCTTGTGCAGGTAGACTGGTCTTGTATCCACCCCCTCCTGTAGTTTTCTGTAGGCAGCCTGTAGAAGGTGAAGTGAATGGGTCCCTCCCACAACCCAACGCATGGTTGTTTTTCTGCAAGCTTTGAGCCCAGTATACAAAATGTATTTTTGGTTGACAAAATATTTTTAAGATAAATGAAAACTGGAGCATATAGTAGGAAGGTCTGGCATAAAAATGTTATTCTCCCATTTGAATAAATAATAATAGATAATCACAAAATATTCAAAAAACTAGTTGTGTCATACAGTGACTTACCTTATTTAATTAAAGTTATATTTAGTTAGCATAGCCAACCATTCTTGTAAAATAATTGCATTCATATAGTCATTGTATCCTGATAACTTGGTGTGTGTGCCCACAATTGTATATAAAAAAAAATTATTGTAAAAAAAAGCAGATGGCCAATTGCTCCTTTCAATCATGGTTTAATACTTCATAAAATGATAGTAATAGTTACCAAATACTTTTATAAATCAATAGATTTTTCTTCATGATTTCCCCAGTGTTTTGTGGATAGTAACATTACTTGCTACTAATACTTATTTTACTCTCACTGAGGACATGGCACACTGCAATCCTTTTTTTTAATTTTTACACCTCTATCTAAATATGCACACACTTTCTGATTTACCATAGCTGACCATAGATTACGTCATTGTCTTTCCTTTAACCACTTAAGGACAGAGCCTCGTTTTGAGATTTGGTGTTTACTGGTTTAAAACAGTTTTTTTGGCTAGAAAATTACTTGGAACCCCCAAACATTATATATATATTTTTTCTAACACTCTAGAGAATAAAATGGCGATTGTTGCAATACTTTCTGTCACACCGTATATGCGTAGCGGTCTTACAAGCGCAGTTTTTTTAGAAAAAATATACTTTTTTGAATTATAAAATAAGACAACAGTAAAGTTAGCCCAATTTACTTTTATATTGTGAAAGATGATGTTACACAGAGTAAATTGATACCCAATATGTCACGCTTCAAAATTACTCCCGCTCGTGGAATGGCGACAAACTTTTACCCTTAAAAATCTCCATAGGCGATGTTTAAAAAATTCTACAGGTTGCATGTTTTGAATTACAGAGGGGGTCTAGGGCTAGAATTATTGCTCTCACTCTAACAATCGTGGTGATACCTCACATGTGTGGTTTGAACACTGTTTACATATGTGGGCGCTACTCACTTATGCGTTCGCTTCTGCACGTGAGCTCGGCGGGACAGGGGGGCGCATTAAAAATGTATTTATTTTTCTTTTCCTATTTATTTTACTTTTTATTCTTTATTTTTACACTGTTCTTTAAAAAAAAAAGTGTCACTTTTATTTCTATTATAAGGAATGTAAACTTCTCTTGTAATAGAAAAAAAGCATGACATGACCTCTTAAATATGAGATCTGGGGTCAAAAAGATCTCTTATTTACACTAAAATGCAATTAAAAAAAAATATATGTTTTAATTTTTTTTTTTTTTTTTAAATGTCTCCTTAAGAGCTATGGGTGGAAGTGACGTTTTGACATCGCTCCCGCCCTGCAATGGTATGGAGCCAGGTAGGGGCCATCTTCCCTTCACTCAGCTCCATACCACACAGGGAGAAGGATCTGATTGCCTCCGCTGCTGCCGGCGGCTCCGGTAAGCTGTGGAGTGCGGTGGGAGGTGGGGGGCCCTCTCCTGCCACCGATAAAAGTGATCTTGCGGCATATCCGCCGCAGAGACCGCTAATATCTGAAAGCTGACCGCTCCCGCTGAAGAAGTGGATACCGGGGTTATGGCAGCTAGCTGTTGCCATAACAACGATATTCCACTTCAAACAGAAGAAAAGTAAATTGCTCGATCCCCCCCCCCCCGT
Organism: Aquarana catesbeiana; assembly: GCF_042186555.1. Classification (NCBI taxonomy): domain Eukaryota; kingdom Metazoa; phylum Chordata; class Amphibia; order Anura; family Ranidae; genus Aquarana; species Aquarana catesbeiana. The sequence continues at coordinate 707,048,439 of NC_133325.1, forward strand.
TGTGTTGATAGGGGAATCCCTTCCGCTGTGCTATTGTATTGTGACAGTGGGAGGTTTCCCCCCTCCTCCCATCAGAATACAATGAACACTGCTGGGAGCTATAGCCACCCATAGTGATCGCACAAAAAACTTTAACAGGCTGGTTGTACTGAAGTTGATCGATAGACCGACTTCAGTACCATCAGCCTGCCCATAGATCAGTGGTCTCCAAACTGCGGCTCGGGGGCCAGTTGTGGCCCTTTGCTTGCCTTTATCTGGCCCTTGGGGCACTATTCATCTCACTGATGGGAGACACTATTCTGCCCGCTGACACCAACAATGGGGCATAATTCCTGCCACTGACACCAACAATGGAGCACTATTTTTCCCCCTAATACCAAAGATAGGACACTATTTACTCCCACTAATGCCTAAATTAAACTCCTATTCCTGCTGGCCACTGTCCAGCCCCCCAAAAATAAACTGGCCCTTTGTTTAGAAAGTTTGGAGACCCCTGTCATAGATGGATCAAAAGTTCAGTGGGAACCAGCTGACTTTTGATCCATCTATGGTCGACTTTACAGTATGACCACCTTTCTCCTCGTTCCTGTCGTTTCCTGCTATCACTGTGTAAAGTGACTCAATTAAAAAAAAGAAAAAAGCTGCTGCAGGTAGATAGTGCAGGAACCTAAATGGACACACCAGCTACAACACTGCTGGGTAGTGTCAGAGCTTGTTTGCTTCCTCCAACGCCTTACAGGTTCTAATTGGCCCATCGCTATGATGAGCTGTCTAACTACTAGCCAATAATAATGTATATAAGGAGGCAGAAGTGTTGGAGCCTTTACATTCTTTTCACTTTATACTTTGTAGCTGTTTCTTTTTCATTTCTTTTCCTTTTTAAGTGATGAAGTCACTTTAAATCAATACAAACTCTTGAAAGAAGCCAATACACTTACATTTTTAATGTCAAATTTTAAAAATCCTGTCCATTTTAGGGGCAAAATAAACACACAGAACTGCCACAGGAAGCTAGAAAAAGTGTGTAACACTGCCTTGTAGGTCTTTAGTAATCACTTTGAACAGTACAGTAAACATGTCCTTATAACCCATAGCCAGTAGCTGCCAATGAAAAGTCTAATGTAGACTATATGGCCTAATATTTGTGGACACCAGAGCATCACATCTACATGAGCTTGTTGGACATCCCCTTCCAATGCCACAGGTAACAATATAGCAACCCCCACCCTATTCCCCTTGCTTCTAGAACTGCCTTCACAAGATTTTGCAGTGTGTTTTTGGGAATATGTAACCAGTTATTCAAAAGAACTGTTTGATGAGAAGACCTGGCTCGCAATCTGCACTCCAACAAACCATGCCTATATGGAGCTGGCTTTGTGCACAGGGACTCAGTCCTGGTGGTAAAGACACCATAAGGTTGGAAGTGCACAATGGTCTAATACATCTTTGTATGCTGCAGCATTAACTGTATTCTTTACTGGAAACACCTGAACTCAAGAAATTGAAGTGGTGTCCACAAACTTTTCGACATAATCTATAGTATATCTGTAAATGTGAATAAAATTGATTACTATATACATATCACATAAATATATTTTCCCCTCATCATAATTATTTGGCATATTATACCTAGCTAAGAATTGTAAGTACATTCTTACCTTTAAGAGTATTTTTAACCATGAATGTATGCCAGGCAAAAAAAAATGGACAATTAAGTGCACGTTTTATATGTAAGCAAAAGTCACCAAGAATAAATGTTATGAAGTTCAGGTTTACCACAATGACTTTACGCACAGTGTTTGTGGAAAAATAATACATTAAGGTATTTAATACATGTGCAAACTAAAACATATACTCCATACAGATATTGTAAATGAAAAAGCATACAATGTGTACGCACACCTGAATAAAATAATACATAGGAACAGACATTGGTTTCGTGTTTCCGGTCATGCACACAGATCTCCTTAAAACAATGTTTTTACAATTGTTTAGGGTTGCAAAACTTTGGTGGTGTGTTAGAGGATTTGGGTAGGAGTGGGTTTTTGGGATAGATCAGGTATGGATATTACTTACTGTAAATTGTGACTGCCGTGATTGTGGAGTAGCAGTTGGGGTTATAGTAATGCTGTTGGTGATTTTATTTGTGGGTTTACTTGGAATTCCATTAGTTAGTGAATGTCTTTTCTCTTGTACTGGAGTGAAAGGACTGCTAGGTCTTCTTAGATGGATATGAATTTTATTGTCCTCAGTAGTTATGACACTTGAAGTTGAGCTAGAACTGTTTGACCTTTGAAACTGCCATCCAGCTTGTTTATCGGGTGATACTCGAAAAACAGCATGAGTTCCCCCAACTTCCATTGGCTCTGGTGACAGTACACGCTCTGGAGAACTTGAAGAACTGGTTAAGGCCAGTACTTGGATTGGGGACATTGTTCTGTCTGGAGTTATGGAACCACATGAGTCAGGTGACCTAGGTCTTACAAAAGAAGTCATTGTAAAGGGGGACACCACTTGATCTGGTGTGACATATCCATCTGTTACTTTTGACTTCACAGGAGTCAAGGAACCATTTTGAATGATTGTTATCCTTTGTTTTGGAGTGCCACAGCTTGGTATCACAGCAGTGCTTGTAAAGGAGTGTGGGTTTTCTGTGGTAGGGCTGGTTATTTCAAGAGTGGCTGTGTTTTGTCCATGATCTGGTGTGACTTTGATATGTAACGGTTGACCTGGTGTATGTGTGAGGACCATATCTCCTGGATGGATGTAATTTCCATTCTGTTTTAATTGTACTTTACCATTTTGTGCCTGTTGGTTAGATTTTGTCCATGGTGATACTAATTTTCTGTTATTTAAGCTATTGTTGTTGGATGTGTTATATTTGAAAGCAACAGGAGAGTCTTCATCTTGTGTGTCATCATCCTCATTGTCACTTTCTTGGTATAATTGTCCATTTATGACTGCTCTCTCCAAAGGAACAAGACTTTTGTAATCAGGTGGTTCATTATATATCGGATCTGTCTGCACTTCCTTTGAGAACACTTGAAAGTCTGAAATTCTCCTTCCATTAAGGCTGGGCCGCAAACTCTTGCTAAAACGACGATATCGTTCAAGTTCCTTGGATAGGTTTTCCATTTCTTTAGTTAGCTCTTTGTTTCTGTTTTCCTGCTGCATGAGTTTCCTCTGAAGAACTGAATGATCTCCCTTCAAACGACAAATTGTGTCCTCTGTTTTCATGTAGTCATGGATCTTCTCCTTCAAGGCTGTAACTTCTCTTGAAAGGTGGCCAGACTTTGCCTCTTCTTCCTTTAACTTAGTCAACAGAATTTTTTCTTGGAAAGATCCTGATTTCTCAGCAAGCTTATAGTTTGCTAGTTCCAATCTTACTACTTCAAGTTCCTCAGAAAACATTTTGGCTTTTTGCTGCTCATTATAATACCTTTTCTCCAGAGATTCATACTCGTCCTCTGTTTTCATGAGGTCGTCTTCCATTGCTTTCATCTGCTTTAGGGTGTGTTTTAACCTTTCAACCTCTTGAGTAAGTTCTCTGATTTTATTGTTTTCCTGGTACAGTGTTTCTGACTGCTTATTTTCCGGCTTCATTTTGTTTTTCAGAAACTCCTTTTCAATTAATTCAAGTGACTGCAGTTTTTTCTTGAGGATGGTCACTTTGGACATAAGATCGTTGCCTTTTTCTTCTTCTGCTCTGAGTTTGCTTTTTAGCTCCTCATTTTCTTTAGTGACAGTTTGCAGCTTTTCCTGTAATTCTGTCTTGGACTTAAGAGATTTTTTACTTTCGTCTATCAGTTTTTCTGTAACGGATGTCACTTTGTTTTGCTCCTGCTGTAGTTGTGAATTGGCTGATTTGAGCTTCTCCTCAGTTTGTCGGATCTTTTCAGTAAAGGTCTTTCTTTCCTCCACAAGCATCACTGTTAAAGTTTTCAATTTAGTGAGATCCTCTTTGAGTACAGTTTCAGTTTTCCCAAGCCTTACTTCAATAGCTTCCAGCTCCCGGATTCGAACTTTTAAACTTTCTAGCTCATTAAACAATTGCTTGCTGTTGGCTCGTTCTTTTTCCAGGGCACTTTTAATGGATTGGCATTCTTGTTTACTTTTGCTAAATGCATCTTCCAATTTCTCCAGGTCATTAATCCTTTTGCTTAGCTTGTCAATTTCAACTTTTAGAGTTTTGCTTTGCGAGGACTCTTTTTCTAATTTCTTATTGAGATCTTTGCATTGTTCCTCCATTTTCATAAGCTCTTCATCTTTGCCTTCCATTTCAAGCAGACGTTTTCTCAGCTCCTCCACTTCTGTCATAAGACTGGAGTTTCCACATTCTCCCTTATTCACCTTCTCCTTTAGGTCATGAAGCTCATCCTCTGCTTTACGCAGAGTCTTGTTTGTTTCCTCAAGCTCATCTATTTGTCTGCTAAGTCCCGCCAGCTTTAATCTGAGTTGGCGGTTCTGAGTTTCTTCGCTGGTTATTTTGGCCATCATGGATTCATGCTCTTGGAAGAACTTACTTTCCTGAGTTTGAAGTTCTATTTCAAGTCTGTTTGCTTTTTGTTCCTCTTCTTCTGCCTTTACTTCTACAATGGCGAGCTTATCCTGTGCTTTTTGGGCGGTTAATGTTAACTCTTGGATCTTGACACTTTGTGATTGTAACTGCTCCGTCAACCTCTGTTGCTCATCGACCACAATTAATGCAAACGATTTCAGCTTTGTAAGCTCATCTCGAAGTTTGGTTATTTTCTTGTGGTTCTCTTTTCCTTTTTTTGACTGGTAAGTTGCTTCTTGTTCAATCAGTTTTTTTAACCTAGAAAAAAAGAAAAGTAAAAATAAGTTTAAATGAACAAAATCTTTTATTAAAAATAAAATGGAAAATGTAAAAAAAAAAGTACTTTTTTTTCTTTAATAAATATCTATGCTGCATAGATATTGTGTCAAAAAAGTAAACTAGGTTTTGGTTTGGATGCATTTTTTCCACCAGCTGATGCACATTTAGTTCTATAATACATTTTGCTGCATACTAGCATTTTTATTCTGAATTCTTTAGGTAACCATGGTAATAGACATTGCTTAGTAATCACTTCACTTTAGAGCAGTTGGACCAGTCTTGACCTCACACAACTACAGTAAATCCCCTACATAAGAACCTTCAAATTGCAAACTTTCAAAGATGGGAACATGTGTTTGCACAGTTTTTTTTTCATTGAACCCAGAGGGTTGAGCAAAAAAAAACCTGACAGATCGCAGTACCAACACAAGAAATGTTGCTGCAGCGATCTCCCTAGCTGCCCCATTGTGTTATGATGGGGGGGGAATCCCCACACCAGAACACATTGATCAGTGCTCACAGCCTTTGTCCGCATGCACTGATCCTTGCTGGACTTACGAATGAGCTCCCGGAACACTCATTCGTAAGTAGGGGACTTACTGTACTGGTAACATTTATGGAACCATAGGGTGCAATAACATGGGCTGACTCCTTTTCCCCTAGCATAATCTAGTCAACATTTTTTTGAGTTAGAAATATTCATTGTAGTGTCATTATATGTCAGCATATACTAGTTAATAGTTTTATATTAGCTAACGCTGACCATATAGGTAGTCTTTTGTCACCATTTGTTTACTTCCTTTTCTTTTACAATACATTTTTATACATAGCATTAAGCATAAGCATAGCATTCATTGCACAAGTTGGGGAACATTTCAAAATAAATATTGCCAGGTTACCCTGCACACAATGTGAATAACTGATATAGAGACTATTATCTAAAATAGACAGTCTGAAGTCTACCTGGGTCTAATGAAAAGTTTACAGCTCAGGTGATCGGTTTCATGCAGCCTTATGCTTGGTTTGGATCTTGTGTGATTCCACATTTGTCAAGATTTCTGTTTAGTTCAGTCTTAATATAGTAGTTGGTACAGTCTATTTATGACATGTATGGCCAACTTTAGTGTCCCAGCTTTGTTATTTGTCTTTAAGGGTGCTGCTTATTGTATTGTAAAGTAGCTAAGCACAATAAGCAAATGGCTTCTTTAACACTTTGACATCAGTTAACACACAGGTTGGTGTCCTTTTAAAGAGTATGCTAAGTCAAAACTTATTTTGAATATGACAGGATGCAGGATATGCTCACCCAAGCCGCTCCTTCCCTTGGTCTTCTGTCCCCAGCGCCAGCATCTCAACTGTGGGCACCCGGCTTTGACCGCTTGCAGCCGGGTGCCCACAGCACATGGACGAACTGTGCTGCACATTGTGAATGGTCCTGCAGTCTTCTGGCACCTGTAATGTGTCTCAAAAGACTGCAGGAAGGGGGGGGGACTTCCACCCCGATCCCCTAGGCCAGGTATAAACCCCCCACAAAAAAAAAAAAAATGCCATTTGTTGAAGGGGGTGCCTTAAAATGGAGCTTTCCCTTTTGGTTTTGGGTGGAGCTCCGCTTTAATGCCGGTGTTTAATCAGTCTATTGCAAAGTATTATAATGCAGACTATATACTGTATATATTTGTGAGCATTCATTAAGGCTGCATACTTTTTTATAAGACCAGGCCCTTTTGCCCCATTTTGGCTCTCTTTTTGTAACTAGTTTGGTTAAAGTTTGCTTGGTTATAGGTAATGTCCTTAAACAAACTATATTGTATTTTTATTTTTTTAACCAGTGAAAAACAAACTATATTTTGAAATAGGAAAATGCAGCTTATGTTCTAATGTGAAAATTCTTCCAGTTATCAAAACCTCTGTGCGCATCTGTAATGTCACTGTTTTATATATAGCAAAATAATGTATTAGGCTGTGTGCAAAATTGCATCCTTTATGTCAAAACTTCAACTCCAAGTGCTTAAATGTCATATATGATGTTGATTCTGAATGAAATGTGTCCTTACGTTATGAATAGAAACCATTATATGATCTCAAGGATCATTACACTGGACAAATACATGGTGCATTTGTGAAGGTAAAAAAGCTGTGGAAAATGAGGCTCTGCTCATTAATCAGGTTATTGCAGTTCCTATACTGAATACATAGGAAAACAGTACACAAGAGCGGAGATCATTGGCAGGTAATACCTTGGTTTCAGCCACCCTGGTTTCCTCTTTTTAACCCAAGATTTAAAAAAATATTTATACGTTGAACTGCTTTTCCTTACATGACTTTTTTGCTAAGTTGACCTTGGCCTGCCTAAAATGCACACGATTGCACTCCAGAACAGTAAAAACTGCCCGATGCTCAAAATAAGAAAAATCATGCACTTTTCTTAGAGTGGAGAAATAATGGAAGAGCCTACAACTGGTATTACTGGCGTCTGTAACCAGTGCTAGAGCAATTCCAATAGAAATGTATGCCTTTTATTAAACTTAAGCCTGGTATATACTATAAGCTTTTTTCCGTTACCCAAAGGCCGGCTTCTATTGGACTGGCTGCCATACACACGGACCAAACGTCGGCCAGTATTTATTGAACTGGCCAATGTCGCCCAGCATTTGGCCCGTATGTATGGGGCTTTAGGGTAGGCTAATGACAACAGTTGACAACAGTGGAAGTCCATGTGCTCTAGCTTTTTAGGTTCTTTTGGGGCCCTTGACTAGTTTTCAATATCCCACAGTAATGTACTTATTATGCCCCTAGCTAGAGTGCTAGACAAATTCCAAGACCTAGGTAACAAATCAGAAGTAACACTATAAGCAGGATGCATAGAACATTGTGAAAAGAGCTCAGGACTGTATACGCTGCCCTAGCCACATCAATGATGATCTATTTTGTACAGGCTCAAACCTTTTTTATTACCATCCAGGTTATGTGACTAATAACAAGGTCAGTATCTTGCCTGCATTAAAGAGGCTGTATCGGACAGTACATTCCATCAATCAAGAGCCCACAAAGAAAGGCACATGTGAGCTGCAGAGTGTCTTGCAACTACTCTCAGCAGCTCTACATCCCTCCCATTTGTTTTCTCTAGCTGGATATACCAAAACAGTCAAAGCCACAAACTGTGTATGTGCTCTTTTGGTGCTTCCCCTTTTATTGCTTCCACTGGTGCCTTTTGATAAAGAACTTGTACTCGTGTCAGTGTTATTAGTGTTGGAAGTTTTATATTGTTCTTCCTTTATGGTATTTATATGCTATCAACACGTTGGAGTCTCTTTATAAAACAAATTGCTATACGAATGTCTTGGCACTTGCACAGCTGTTGCAAATAATTTTAATATGTTATTTCCTATGATTGTCAGCTCCATCTAGTTGTCGTAATGCAGTATTTTCCTGAAATGCCTTAATCAGGTAAAAACCATATTATGGTCATTTGATGGAGCTTGCGGTCATAGAGATAATAAAATGTGACGAAGTTTGTGAATTATTAAGACTTTGCGGATGCTGAGACATTTGCACAGCAATTTTATTTTTATATAAATAGGCTACATTGCGTTGGAGTATCTTTGCTCCTGAAAGAGTTTAGAATTGATTGCCCTTACCACAGTCCTATACATAAGCTTGTACCAATAGTTCAGAAAAAAAGTTACCCAAGCACTATGTTTTTGGATGCAGCGGAGCACCTGGAAGAAGAAATGGTACAAAGCTGAAACTGAATGCAAGAGTGCAAACTACCTAATTTATTTTGCTGCAGGGCAGTCCTGTTTCCAAGTACCTATATATTCCGGCTACGTCTAGCAGAAGCTTGGCTTACAATATGGCGGGGTGCATCCTTACTGCATGAAGACTGTTCTTTGAGTGCTGGGAGATCAGCTTTGTGAAGTTGGGTAGAAGTACACATAGGTATGGTGAAACACTCAACCTGATTTATTAGGTTTGGAAGCATACAAGAAAAATCCTATAAGAAGTCTTAGAAAATCCATAGGTTTCAGAGGGTGTTGGATATTCAAACGTAATATAACCATCATTGAAACACTCTCCTAGTGCAGTGATCCCCCAAGCATTGTTTCTTTTTTTTGGCTCAGGTGAGCTATACTGTAAAGTCAATGGAGAAGGAGGAGGTAAGAGGAGAGCTGCTGCAGAAATCTCCCTCCACTGAGTCTGGCTGCATCCATTTTAACCGTGGGCAGCTAAAGCTGCTGCCTGTCCACTTCCTGGATTTACACAGACAAACAGAGGCACACCTCCAGCTCTGTTGCTCTCATTGGCCCTCTTATGACTCACCCCCCCCTCCTTTCTTGGCAAACTCTCTCTCACGATAGTGAGAGAGAGAGCTGTGCATGATGTCATAAGCCTAGGTTTTTTAACCAGACAAGAGAAGGGAAGTGGGCTGTATAAGGTATTGACTGGCAGAAAAAAAATGGTTTTACTATCCAAAGTTAAAACAACAAGGGCAGAGGATTTAAAGATTAAGAAATGACTCAAGTTCCGCTTTAAGCTGCCCAGCAATGCTCCCCACTGTGTCTTTGTGTTCTGATAGTGGGGAAACTCCTCCACCTCCCTGCTATCAGAATACACTGATCGGCACTGCAGTGCTGATTGTACAAAAATGTTCCAGCAGTCCCATTTGTGAGAAGTTGATCAATAGGTTGGATTCTCATGAACGTACATGGATCGAAATTCATCCAGTTCCTGCTGAACCAGACAAATTTCAGGGCTGTCTCCTGGTATTAGAAGCGACTCATGCATATAGCAGTGGAATGACAACAGCTAGAACTCACAATCCGTGCTTTGGATCAAGGCAAGTACACACTTTAGAGGGATTTACTTAATGTTCATTTTATTTCAGAGGTTTACAACCACTTTAATGGAAAACTATCACAAGAAAAACACGGGAGTCCGCTTTTGCTGACCACTCCTAGTTACCTGACTTTCACACTGACCATTTTCTTCAGTACTGGCTCAAAAAAGTATGCATGTAAGGACTTGACATTCCCGATTTACATACTTTTCCTAGGTCAGAGGCTTAAATGCATTTACAGGAGGTTACAACAGCAACCATCAAATATCTATATTAATGCTCACCTTCCCTAACTCCTGCACCTCCCTCACCTTCTTCACACAGGATATTACTGGTACTAGCCAGTTGGCTTCTTCTCGCCTTGACCTGCATTTCCAAATGTAGGTTCTCTTTACATCTTATCTTTGGGTAAGTCTTTTTTTGTGCCCCAGCCCTCCCATCATCTTCTAGAGAACAGCCTCTTTGTTTTCAAAACTCTTCTTCAGAGTCCCAGTGACATCACCAGCTACCTTTTTTGTAGTGCCGGAGGAGTCATGTGCTGGGCTACGTCACATAAGCTGACCATAGATGGTTGGCCCTGCAAGCACCACCTGGCTAGGCAAAAGCCAATTTAAAAAATTGAGCAGGGTGCAAAATTATCGGCCAAATAGTAACGGCATCCTATCAGATCCAGTCAGTAATTGGTAGCAGGTATCATGGCTGCCTAAATACAGTAGCCAGCAGTGGAGACTCCTCCATCCACGCTGTTGGTATGGATAGGGGATTGATTGATTTCTCTCACGTTCAGCCCATGTATGGCAACCTAGTTAAACGCTTGCTTCATTTTATTTTTTTGAGTAACATTTTCTCCCTAGACAGCTGTTTCAAGGAAAAATAAATGCTTCCACAAGAACGAAATGAAAAAGCTTTGAAAGGTTAGACACAAGCTAAAACTTTTTAGACATATTGGCTCCATGACTCCTGAGAATTTTCCGTACCTGGCATACGGCACACAAGCGGTAATGAAACTTGGGTAAGCCATTTTCCTTTTGTAACGCTAAAATGTTGTTTAATTGTAAATTCCTCTAACTGCAGGAATTTCAGGAAAATGATCTCACGGCTGGGGTAATGTATATTATTGCAGTACAGTGGAGATTCCAGCTGTCAGGCAGCCTGTTCACATCACATAAGGGCAGGTGCGTGTATTTATCACCAGATGAAGATCTGTCAGGGTGATTCACCCTCTGATTTATACTGCAATTTACATGCCGGGGTGGCAGCTGTCACTTTTCCCATCACCTCAGGGAATGACGTTCTATAGGTATTGCTGTTGTATAATACATCCAGGTCACGTTACCCCAGGGGTATGACGAGAAAAAGCTGTGTCTTAGCACAGCATAGCCTTCAAGTTCTTTACTTTGTTTTCCCATAAACTCTGTTTTTCTTGAGCTGTTCATGATAAATATTAATTTGTAACAAAAGTCATAAGTAATAAAGTAATAAAAATATTTTTGTGGGTTGAATATGTCTATGTATACCTCTTTTTCCAAAAAACCTTTTCACCTTCCAACTAAAATTCTTTCTATTAATTGGATATTGGCCATCGCACATGCGCACTGCAGTGTACAGTGGACCTGGGTGTCAGAATATTGAGTGATGTCATCTGTGGATGACCAATGGCTGAGGACAGAAGCCTGGGAGAAGATGGCAGACACCTGGCAACAGAAGGTAGTGCAGACGTTGTAGAGGGGCACTCAAGCAGGTAAATCTGCCCTAACATACATACTTGCACATTATGGCAAGAGCTCTGGGGACCCACAGCAGTATAGTTCCACTTTAAAGCTTTGTAAACCCTAACAATTTAACTTTTCTTGTTTTGCCCCTTTTGGCCTGTTAGATAATGCTTTTAAAAGTCTTAAATAATAAATATCCTGTGCACTAAAAATCTAAGCAATGTTGTCAGCTCTGACAAGTTTACATCTGTGGGCTACAGAACCCCGTCCCTTGGTTCTCTTCAACCGGTCGACACCGGCTGATGTTCGGCCCATGCATACCAGGCTTTAGCAGGCACGTGGACCTGGGCATTTGGTCAAAGGAAGGGGAAGACTCTGATCTTAACTTTTGGTAGAAATCAAGTTATCCTAGACACTCAGGCCCCTTTCACATTGGTACATTACAATAATGCACAGTAAAACCCAAGCACTGTGGTGCAATTCATTTTGAATAGCACCCTAGGGCAATGTTAAAGCAGCAGACAAAGCACCCGCAAAACCTTGGAGCTCAGTGCATTGAAAGAAGAAGTGTGTCTGTGGTTAAGGTTTGCTGCCAGCCCATTCTAAATTAATTAGCTGTCTTAATGCAGCCTGTTCCAATGCACAGTAACACACTGTTAACACTGGTGTGCTAGTGCATCTTAAAATGTGAAAGGGGTCTTGGTTACATGGCTGACTGTTGTGTCCCGAAACGTATTTTCTCCAAGAAAAAGTTGTTTTGTGACATCTTCTACTGTTTGGGCTATTAAGGGAATGGGGTGGGCAGCAAAGTGAGGATCTTGTTATTAACATAGAGTACTCCATAAAGGAAATTTCCACCTTTTCGTGGCTCATAACTCCATCCCAGATGGCAAAGATAACTTGTCACAAATATGTGGCAGTGTTGAATTGTAAGTCTTGTTAACGTGCATATTTTCACTGCCATTTTGTACACTTGCAGAGCACTTGAAGCACAAGTTCTAGTTGACACTTTTCCAATTTGTAGCAAATTTGCGTGGCAAGTCTTTAGCAAGAACTAAGTTACAGTGGTGAGTCTAGAGCAAAAGCTGAAGTTGATCTGGAGTCATGCAATGCGGACTTGCTGCAATTGTGCAATAAACGTGTGAAGCCTTCCAAGTCTAGGAATAGCTTAGCCAGTCATTTTCAAACTTGCTGCTCAATTGCTTGCTATCTGGGATTTGTGCCACTATCTATGGATAAAAAAGAAATGTATTATTACCACATATAACTAGAATACACTGTGGTCCTAGAGGGGCTGTGATGGACTTGAGAATGGGCAGATATCTCCCCAGTCATTCTTGGGTAGACATTTTTTGCCCATTCATTGTCGACCATCCTGCTGTATGGTTGTGGAGACGAGCCACACAGATAGACAATTGTGTCCTGTCGGTTTGAGAGAGAGGGGGACATGTATGGCCGAAGGAAGCAGCAAATGCAAAATTACTTGGTGTAGTATTTATATGAGGAAAACTTGCACGCAGGATTACGTGGTACTGTTTTAGTAGTATTATACATGTTTAGGACTTGAACATTGATGCAGAGGGTGTTATAAGCTTACTGATAGATCCACCTTTATTCCTTGAATAGAAGTAATTCTTTAGTCAGAGTTTCCCCCAGGGGCTTATCTGCAAACCAGATGGTGATTTCCTGTTATGCTGGATTGTGTGAGCAGGCCAGATAATCTAATCATACTTTGATGGTGTCGTCCAGATTGTGTTTTGGTGATGTAATGTCATTATTCCCCACATGTGGCACGCAGCTATACATTAGCCATTACAGCACCTGCATTTCACCATTGTCTATGACCCAGTATTCAGCATGGTGTGTGTCCTCATTTTATACAGACAAGCCTTTAGAGCTAGAGGCACTTTATTTCAACACCAGACTCTTAGCGATAGTGTCACTCATCAAATACTAAACTCCCTCGTTTGCTGCAGTACTCTAGACATACTTTAGTACTTTACAGAGCACAGGATGATCTGGCTGTATATCGACTTATTAGGGACCTGTCAACTTCACACTATAGCACTTGGGGCTCGTACACTCTATTCCTGGAATTCATAAAGTCTGGTGCAGACAGTCTCTAATGTGCTCTAAACGTGGTGCAGTGTGCGCCAAATTTACATGCTTGTCTAGAACTTGCACTTGAATTTGGTACATGCTGTGCCACTATTAGAATGCATGCAAGACCCTTTCGCAAAATCTGTTTGCACCAGTTTCTCTTTGTACTCCAGAAGAGAGTTGGTCTTAATTAGCTCCACATTCACAGAATGCAAACCCTGTATTTTATTTTGAATTTGGAGCATTCAACGCACCACAATGTAAGTGGCGAATTTTAGAACTACCTGAACTTGGTGCACGAGTCACTGTCAGAACCTAGAATGTCAGAAATGCTTCATGAATTTGGTGCAATACATTAACAAGAGGAATTAACGCCAGAAAATTGGCGCAGCAGCTTTAATAAATTCCCTCCTATATCCATTGAGCTGCATAGAGCTACATTCACACAAGTGAGTAGCACAACCGGCGAACTCCAGCAGCAAGCTTCTGTGGATTCCTGCAGCTGGAATGACAGGTGGGTGCAAAGAGCTGAGGCCATTCAAAACATTAATAGGCTGACAACAGCCACAGCTATCCATGACCATTTGTGCAGCCAGCGACTGGCTACTCTGTGTGCTCAGCCAAGATCAGTAATTGCTGACTGTGTGAATATTCCTAAATAGCTGTGGATGCTCATCCTATACAAAACAATGACATGCTGACGGTGGCGGAAGCTATCCATGACAGTTTGCACAGCCAGTGATTACCTGCAGTTAGGATTGTTGGATTTAGATGCATGTCCAAATCTATCCTAAAAGTGTCTTAAGGTGTTGCCGTGCGCTGCATAAGGCCCCTTTCACACGGAGCGGATCCATCCAAGCGGAATCCACCTGCTCAGCGTTTGATCTCTCTGCTGATCCCCACTGTGCAAGCGGATGACAGGTCCCATCTGCTCCGCTATGCAGAGTGGACAAGGACGGAGACCACTCTACTCTATGGGGCAGTGGGATGGAAACGGACTGCGTGTCCGTTTCCATCCGAATATCATCTGATCTGATCCATAAACACATGTCCGCTGACATCCGCCTCCCCATAGAGGACAATGGGTGGCCCGATCAAGTCCACCTGAATTGTGTGAAAAGGGCCTTAATATGGAGCATGTCTGTAATTTTACAGAGCACATATCAATGCATGTCATCACAGTGCATCGCAATGCCCATCGATGCATAGACTTGAATTTATTGCCATGTTGTGACACATTAAAGCCGACCTTCAGTAATTTTTTTCAACTTTCCATCTATTAAATCTTCTGCCCTTGTTTTAACTTTTGGATAGTACAATTTTTTTTTTTTCTGCCAGTAAATACCTCATATAGCCCACTTCCTGTTTCGTGTATAGTCAAATCCAGGAAGTGAACAGGAAGCAGCTCACAGCTGACCACAGTTTAAATGGATGCAGTCAGACTCGGTGGAAGGAGATTTCTGCAGCATATTTGACGAGTACAGAATAAAATAATATGCAAAGTGGTTGGAGGGAAGCTTCAGAATGGCAAAGATGTTTTTATTACAAATTATGTGAGTAGTCCGCAGTTACTCTTTATTAAAGTTAAAAGAAGAAAAAAGTGAACAGTTTATTGGGTTGTAACAACAGATTGCACCACCCCTCTCTGCCCCTACACAACCCACACAAGCCTGCACACATTTTAGCATGCGGACTGGTGTAAACAGGCATTTAGTGTATCAATATCCAAAAATATAGATCGTTGAAACCTGTAAGCTTTTTGTTTTATATTACTGTCTGTGTCTCCTGTCGGAAAAGTCACTCTATATGAGCCAGAAGACAAAGTGATGGGAAATCTAAAATGGTACAGTTGTCCCAGGATGGGAGCGGAGATATTCCTATGAGGACATCTGTTCCCATGAACACTAAGAGAGGATTTTCCCTTGTTTTGGAGAGATTATGTGCAACTTGCTGTTGTGTCTCTAAGACAGGATATGAGGAGAAATCTCCCCAATCGGTAGGGAAAAAAAATCAGGGTTTTTGCTTTGGATACATTTTCAGACATTTCCATTTAAGAAGCTAAATACACAGTTGTAACACATACATGGGAATGGTTTTGTTTGGCAAAGAATTTGGCATGTATACTTATGAACCACCCAGAGTGTTAAATTATGAGGGTGACAACACTTTAGAATCTGATGACACTGTCCCCCCTCTGAATGCTCTTGTTTTACTAGTAAGCATAACCACCCTGGTGAGGCCCACCATGAGCTCATTCCTTCTTGTAAACTCACTTAATTACCTCTCAACTATCAGTATACAAAGAAGGCACTCACATTGCAAGCCTGATTACAGATTTTGGTGATCTTCCAGGGTCCTCAACTATCCAAGTTACATGCAATAAGAAATGGCTTCTGAAAATAGTAAACTAATATTTCAACATTGTTGTTGCTGGCAAATTGAATAAAGTTTCTTGTGAAAAAATATTAAATCCCTTCCAACTGCTACAGCCATTAACCAAATAAGTGGTCATCCATAATTGGAGAGAGAGAATAGCATATTTTGAGTCAGTATTGCAGTGTTTAGTTATGAAAGTACTTTTTGGTGTGATTTCCACATTTATGTATGCTCTCTCTTTTTATAACTCTGTTATTGTATTAAGTATAGTGATTTGTAGATTATACGCTACAAAGACTGCCATTGATACAAACTATCAGCCACACAGGGTGAGGGGTTTTCAATCAGTCAGCTGACTTCTAGACTTGCATTGTGGGAAGAAACCGTAAAGTAAAGCTGATGGGTAGCGCTACAAAGCAGAACTTACATATGTACAAAGCAAATATGGCCTCCCCTATTTAGATATACATACATATAATTCACGGGATGTGTCAGGAATGTACCTGTCACATTGTTGTGCTCTCAAAAATACTGTCAAACCATCAAATGGCTGGAGTCATAACTGATCACATGCGGCATCATGGCACTTGAAGATCAGACAGAGGCCAAGATTGCAGCTTCCATGGCTGAAAACGATAAGAGGGTTTAATTCCCATTTAAATGTTAGTTAAAGTGATTGTAAAGGTATTTTTTTTTTTTTTTTATTAATAGCAAACCTATCTATGCTTGCCTGCTCTGTGCAATGGAATTGCACAGAGCGGCCACAAACCTCCTCTTTTCGGGTCCCCCGCCGGCGCTCCTGGCGTCTCCCCTCTGTCCAGTGCCCCCATAGGAAGCCACTTTACATGGGGACACTCTTGTGTGCTCTCACCTGAGCCCCGCTGCTGTGTCCATTGACACATACAGTAGGACCCGGCCCTCCAATGGCTCTGTGCCCCTTCCAATGGCTCCCAGTGCCCCAGCGAGACCCGGAAATGAGGGGAGAGAAGAGCTGCAGACGTGCACAGCGCTGGATTGAATGAGGGCTCAGGTAAGTAAAAGTGGGGAGTGAGGGGAGATGCTGACATCTAAACATTTTTTACCTTAATACAAGGAATGCATTAAGGTAAAAAATGTTATGCTTTACAACTGCTTTAAGTCTAAGGGCAGAGGTGTAATACTTTCCTTATTTCTCGCTCTGGCAGGCTTCGGCAGGCATCCAGCATCTGTACGACCGGTCCCCCTACCAGCCTCCTCTTTATGGCACTCCGGATTGTACATAATGCTAAGAGCCTGCCCACAACCCTGGGTGTCAGATAGAAGGGGAGAACACCAGAGCCTGCTAGACTGAGGAATAAAGTAAGTAACACAGCCAAACCTTACCCCCATCTTCTGGATTGCAGAGTGTTGTGTCACTATCCTTCCATTGAGATTCATAGGGAACAATGAGTACCCTAAATCTCATGAGAAGACACTCAAGCGCAGTGCAAAAGCATCTTCACGCAAGATTGGGGATCTTCATCATTCCCAGGATCTCACCAGTAGGATTGTAATGCCTAGGCATCTCAGGTAGTGGACAGCAGTAAGGCAAGTATATAGTCTTTTTCAATGCTTTGACTTCTCTGGGTACTCATTTGCCCTTCTAATATACTGTATAGCAGTTTGCTATAGTAGGCAACATTGGATTTTACTGCAACGTGTGCTTTAACAAGCATCAACATGAGAAAAAGCACACCTGCACAATTTCTGGCCAACATAGCACAACACGGTGTACAGTACATTCACATCTGTGAGTTGGGGTGTAGGTTTGTTTCTTTACACTGTATATTTACTATAATGTACTTTGGGAAAGGCATTTAAAATGAATAGCATTTCAAAGTAAATCTACCACTTGATGTGTTGCACATGCATTTATGTGCATCACAGTGCCCCTAAAACGTGCATAGGTGTGCAGGGACCCCTAAGATTGCTCCTGGCTTCCAGAAAAGATGAAATCTCCATTATGCCCTGAAAAATAACTATGAGAAATTTTCAGAAGTCTGTACAAATCTTATATTATGTTCCCTGGCTGACCATCTGATGCTGTCGCATGACAGAGCTGTGAGTCAGAAGCTGCCATGGGTCCTTGCATTACACGGGTCTAATGTACAAAGGCCTTATAAGGGAACACTTCAAGGAATTTTCATGAAGAACTGCACAACATGGCTATATTTATCATCATCCTTTAGTGTTTAAATGAATGTTTTGATAAATTCAGACTGAGCAGAAAAAGTCTGTACATGGGAATTGTGGAAGTACAAAGTAGAAAGTGTTTTCCTTAGCAAAGTCCTTGCCAGAGCATCTGAAGAGCAGCTGGTAGAGCTTTGAGGGATGTTCTGATTCTCAGCTGGTTGGCTGCACCCTTGTTTCTGGTACACTTCATCTCCGGAGTATTGAAGCATCAAATATACTTTTTTTTTTTTTTTTTTTACTTGGCCTAATAACCGCCTTGATCTATTTTGGTGGAAACTCGTCTTTTGTTTCCAATAATGTGTTTGTGTATATGTTGGATAAAGTTGGGGTTTAATATGCAATCTTATTCTCCATAGTCACATAGTTGTTGATTCCCCAATTCACTCATTAATCCTGGAACCCAAAGCCTTCCTTCTTATGGCAAGGCTTAAAGCAGAACTCTGAATACACATTTGAAATATATGTTTACTGTTTTACTTGTCAAGGCATTTTTAAATTTGTCCAGCCAGTCTTGTGATTTACATGCTTCAGCCACACTGCACAGCCAGGAAGAATGGTTTACTGCATCATAGATCATATCCCAGCTAACTGGACAACGGTGATGGTGCTGAATATCTATTGGGAGGACTGGAGGCAGAGGGTTGATATAAGGAGCTGAGGCAGGAAGTATATTTGGTACCTGCCTTTTTGTGCATTGTGGCAGATATGTGTAAACCAGAAGATTGACTGTACAGAATTATTGGATTTTTGGTCAATTAAAACTGTAAATATGTATGTGTTTAGTTTCTACCACAATCTTTTCCTGTATTGCACATGCCAATGGCATCCTTCCAGACAATATAACCTTGGAAGTCCCAATTTTTGATCTACAACTGATTTTTTAGGCTTCATCTTCTGCTGTCACTTGTCCCAATTTAGACCAAGTGAACTGGATTAAACCCAATCCTCCCAGTAATTAGTCTACTTAGTCCGAAACTTGTAGGGCCCTGACACTAAGGACATAGACAGTTATTAACATATCCTGTTATTTTGCTCTGAATGAGCAATCAACAGTGCAGTCCGCACTTATTTTAACAAAGTTCAGAGTAAGGCCAGTGCTTTTTTGTGAGTATGTTGGATAGAGCTATTAATTCTCACCAGTCCTTGGTATCAAGAGTGTTTAAAGTGGAACTTTAGTCAGAAAATTAAGTCCTGCTAGAACACTTCAGGCTGTTCTCTTTTGCAGGTATAGCTATGTAAAACATTAAGGCTGGGTTCACACTATTGCGAATTGGATGCGGGTTTCCCCAATTTGCATGTCAGAGTGTGACCGGCTCTCAATGGAGCTAGTTCACACATCTCCGGGGTGGCTGCGGAGCGAATTGCACTGGAGTCCTGTGCGTCTTCTGGTCAGTTTCGTGTCTGAATTTAGCCAAATACTTGGACTGAAATCGGACCTGAAATGGTGAACAGGGAAGCATTAGACCCCTGCTGTGCGAGTCGCCCCGCACGGCAGTGTGAACCCAGCCTAAAAATAAGTGCCTATACTGTTTAAAATCCAGTAATGCACTGTTTCGCCTTGCTCTGCACATGCTCAGTTGCTCTTCATTTTTAGGCACTGCCGAGTTTGTAGAGATCGATCTGCTGACAGACTTGCAGCAGAATTAAACCCGCCTATCCTTTACAGTCAAGGAAGCTGCTTCTGTTTGATTCGCAACTGCCATGGTGGTGCACATGTGATCAGTTATGACACCAGCCATTTGATGGTATGACAGTTTGGTTGAGGACACAAGCACATGGACAGTTAGCCATCTCAATATTCCAGTAATGTAACTGTTTTTTGAAAAACCTTTAAATTGATGGCTTTAGTTCCGCTCTTTGATTTACTGCTGTTCAGGGGCTCTGGGCTTCAGCAAAATGGCAGCCTCTGTCAAGAAAACAGTGCAAGACTGGAGGCAATTTACAGCACATACTGATTTTGGTAGGGTAATTATTATTGTGGAATGTATGTTCCCTGCTAAAAAAACATCAAGTTGTTATGAGCCCCACCTGAACTAGCACCCCCCCCCCCCCCCACTTTGTGTCCTCAGATCTGTGAGGACATGGCCTAAAATGCCTTCTGGCTACTAAATTCTACTCTCTGACTCTTAGGTGGTAAATGAATCTATATTAGTAGCAGTAGATTATCCTACTAAAGTACACACAGTATTACTTGCCATTCCAGTTTAGTATAGATAGTGTTTGTGAAACCCTGACTAGCATTCCTCTCTACAGAGTAATGTCATTCCACACATGCTAGGTACTCACGTCATTGTATGGAAGCAGCGAAGAACCACAGCTAGGCATAGCTACAGAGTGACGGGACACTTGTGGGCCACAGGCCCAAACCTTGACATCCCCTCTACCTTATTTAGCAGCAATATTCTCTATCGTCTTTCTCTTCAATTCACTTTCCCTTTTTCAGTATGTTATGCAGTATTTCATATTTATGGTACTGAACTAAACTTTATTGCAACAGTAAGTCACAGACATGATTAGATAAAATAGTATTTGATATTTCAAGGCCTATGATGTATTTGGATCCCTTTCACATGGTTACTCTCCATTGATTCTCAGTAGGGGATCCATAGATTGATCCCCTGCTGAGTCAGATTACAACAGAAAACTCCTGTAATCCCTTTGTGTGCTTGGATGTAGATGGAGCTGCGTCCACCTATATCCCCTCATATCCTTTCAGGTCTGCAAAAGTGAACAAACTTCTTGTGTTCAGTTCAAATAATATGAAGGAACCTGAAAATGGATGGATGCACAACTGCTTATATATGATCACACATAGGAATACATTACAGGCTGTTTTTGACCTGTCTAATCATAGGTCAAAAACAGACCGATGCAATGCCAATGTGGTAAAGACCCTTAAAGGAGAAGTATGTCCAAAGCTTTTTTGGCCCTAGTTCTGTAGGTCACAGGAGTGCACTTAGTTCTGCACTCCTGTTACCCAGATTCAGCCAACAGAGGGCTAAAGCCCTCTGTTGGCTGATGTCACAGGGCCGTTCCATGCTGTGAAGGGATCCCGACAATTATGTCAGGATCTGCCCAGATGCCTGAACAGCAGCTGGCTCAGCCTTCCAGTGAGCCCCTGAGAACCTGATCCAGCTGCTACCATCTCAGTCACAGCGCAGTGCTCCAGTGAGCACTGGAGATGCAGAGCACAGAGTGGTGACTGACAGTGCTTAGAGTGGACCTGAGAACTGAGAGATCAGCAATTTTTGATTGCTTAATTCTCGGTGTAGAGGCGAGGGTATAGAAGCAGCATAGGTCCACCTAGATGAATATGAAACTCTACTGCAGGGGTCTCCAAACTATGGCGCTCCAGTTGTTCAGGAACTACAATTCCCATCATGCCTAGTCATGTCTGTGAATGTAATGCTGCGTACACAAGATCAGACTTTCTGACGGGAATGTGTATGTTCCGAACATTTGTTGTCGGACTTTCCACCAACAAATGTTGGCTAGCAGGTTCTCAATTTTCTGCCAACAAAACTTTGTTGTCGGACTTTCCAATCACGTGTACACAAGTCCGTCGCACAAAAGTTCACGCATGCTCGGAATCAAGTACGAGCCGGAAGCGCTCGGTTTTGTAAAACTAGCATTCGTAATGGAGATATCACATGACTATTGAACTTCCTTTTTATCGGCTCGTCGTATGTCTTGTATGTCACTATGTTCCTAATTGTTGGCCAACATTTGTGTATGCAAGACAAGTTAAAACAAAGTAGGTCCCCCCAGCAGCAACAAACAAAATTCCACGGTTTTGTTGTTGGAAAGTCCGATCGTGTGTGCGGGGCATGAGAGTTTTATAATGCTTCATGGGACGTGTAGTTCTGCAACAACCGGAGGTCCGTAGTTTGGAGATAGCTGCTCTACTGTGTCCATGGCTGCATTGACAGTCTTTCTCTGCTTAGGCCGCTTTCACACGGACTTTTCGATCAGGTCTGCCTGTCAGTTTTTCAGATGGACCTGTTCGAAGCCTCAATTCACTCCTATGGAGCAGCGGATGTCAGCGGTGACCTGTCCGCTGACACCCACTGCTATCCGATCCAATCCTGTCCATGAAATCAGGACGGGGTGGTGACCCTATTTTCCTTTTGTCTGGGGGATTGGATGGGATGAAAACGGACAGCCAGTTCGTTTTCATCTGATTTCCCCATAGAGGAGAGCAGGACTCTGACTGGTCAGTCTCAGCACAGTGAGTGGAGACGGACCTGTCATCCACCTGCTCAGCGGAGATCAGCGGATTGATCCCCTGCTGAGTATGCGGACAAGCCCGTGTGAAAGGACCCTAAGTGAGCTGACCAATGCAAAGCATTATACAATTTTGTTGTTCAATTTCCTTTAGAATTGCCTTCAACTATGTAGTGCAAGGGCCTGCCTGATTGCATATACATGTTAAGTGTTTGTTTAGGTTTGACTTCATATTATTTGGTTTTGGTAAATCTAAAGGAAAATTGTAAAATGTATGGCCAGCCTAATGGTACACACGATCCGAATATCGTAATGTTGTCGGAGGAAGAATCGTACGATTTTCGGATCGTGTGTACACTACTTTCGAGAGCCGATCCCCACAGTTTATCCGATGTTATTCGATCGGACAAGCACGAAAATTTTCCTTGTACGATACCAGATCGTACGATTAGTTGTCGTCCGAAAATACAATACGAATACATTACAACACATGACATCACTTTTTTTTTTTTTTTCTGTCGTACGAAAATTTTCTTGACTTTATTTACTTATTCAAATTTCTACCTACGACTATTAAGCGAAGAAGGTCATACGATCTGTTGTACGAAATTCAGATCGTGTGTACGGGCCATTAGTGAATGTGATCTGTAGTGTCATCAAGGACAGATACTCAAATGTTATTCATTAGAACACTTTAAAGTGCAAAGAGATGCAAACATTCACTCATCAGGATTAAACAATGCAGCACAATCCCATTTGTGTGCACTGCAGTGAACTGATCGATCTTGTTGCCCGGTAGGGGGCATTGAATAAATTCTGCATGCTACATTTACAGGTGGACTTCTTCTCTCTGTAACATCTAGAAAAGCATCTTCCTGGAAATTATGTGAAAATAAAAACGCCTGTAAAATATGCTTGCAAAATACTTTTAAAACGCTCGTCTAAGGTAACGCTTGGAATGCTTGTGAATGCTCAGGAAGGCTCGCACATTCACGCAGTTTATCACCAGTCTTTTTCAGGCTCTGCTGGTGTTAGATTTTGTGTTTATACAGTGGGAAGTCTGTCTGTTACTGCCAGGTCGGAAGACTTGAGTCACTCCTCGCTCTGGTCTATCATGGGATGAGTCCAACTCCGAGCCTCTTCTGAAAAGTCTTCTTACATTTAAAGGACCAGATTACTAACTAGTTAAATAACTTATTGTAATGCATGGAAATGTGTGAAAGATAATCAGGAATGAAGGGAGTGATATTTCCCACCACACGGCTACATTTCTTCCCAGTAGTCTCATAGAGGAATCCGTAGAACGATGAGTACATCGCTTTCATATGAAATGACACTTTTGTGTTTGCAGATTCTTAGAGGCTAAAAGTCATCCTTTAAATGGTTGCCGTGGCACTTTGTGGTGCCTATCTGTCAGAAAAACAAGAAAAAAACTCTTGGGCATGCAGTAGTTAAAGTAGAACTAAACCTTTACTAACAAAATTGTGATTGTGAATTTTTTTTTTTTGCAGAAGAGATATTCTGTGGGTTGGATTTACTCAGGGCATTTTTTCAGTGGGAACGCAGGGGAACGCAGTTCCGGCACATCAGCACTGAATGTATGTAATGGCAAGGGGTGCTGGATTGTGTTAGTGTCTATTGATGCTGGCTGCTGGGGGATCTATTGTTACTGGAGGTGCTATTTTTTTGCAGGGGCTTATTGTTGCTGGGGAGGTCTATTGTTGCTGCTGGGGGACCTATTGTGTCTGGAAGCAATCTATTTTTACAGGGGGAGGTCTGTTGTTGCTGGCGGAGATCTATTGTTGCTGGGGGGGATTTATTGTTGAGGGAGCAGTCTACTGTAGCTGGCTGCTGGAGGGTCTATTGATGCTGCCTGTGGGGGGGGGGATCTGTTGTTGCTGCCGGGGTTCTATTGTTGCTGGAGGGGGGTATTTCTTGCAGATGCTCCATTGTTGCTGGGGGGGGGGGGGGGGGGGAGAAGGGGTCTATTGGTGGCTGCAGGGGATCTTTTTTACTGCTTTTCTTGTTATTAACAAATTCCATACAAATTACTTAGTACCATAAATGTTACTTGGTTCTGTATTTTCTAAAAGGGACAGTATTGGGAGGTGAAAGGGGGTGGAATCAAGTAATGGTGCCCGGAGGTGGGTAGGAGCAGAGACAAGGGCTAACTCCGAAAGATGGGGTTCCTGCACCTATTCTCTGAGAACAAAAGCCCTGAATTTAGTAAATCTACCCCTATGTCTCTTCTGCAGGAAAACAAACTTACCTGCCCATTCACAATGTTCTTCTGAATGTCCACTGAGCTGTGCATGTGCAGTTCAGCATAAAATCTTGGCGCAGCGCCAGTGCCCCACAAAGAGCAGCTCTCCCGTGCAAGAGTGGAAGTCGCGCCATCCCCACCAGCCAATCAAGAGGCCGAGAACCCAGCACCCAGAAGAAACCTGGGAAGAGGTGGTCGATGAGAGATCCAACTTTTGCATCATTGGAACGGAGGTGAGTATTTTGTGGCCTTTAGGCTTCATGGACACTTGAACTACTATGATCGCCGGCCGTGGGAAAACGCAAAACGTGGCAAAATCACTCCACGATTTTACTGCAATTCTGCGGCCGGCAGTCAAAACTTTCCTATCCTGAAATTCTTCTGCGTTCAGGGGAGGGAGGTTGAACTTCCTCTAACCTCAGCAGCTCCTAAAGGATCCTAAAAACAACCTATGTGTACATGGACACACAAGCTTTTATAGAGTTTAGGAGCTTTGGCTAAAAAAACACCAAAAGCACCCAAATTCAACTTTAGTTCCACTTTAAAGCCTAAGTTTTCCGTTACATTTTTAAAATCAGGACAGGGGAGAATACTTACATTCAATAAAATGTCCCTTGGGTTGGGGGCTGCTGTCCTAGTTGGAATCTTTTGTCCTCTGCCCCCCCCCTCCCCGCAGCAGTTATCCTCCAGTGCTGTGGGGGTTAATACCAGCACTGAACCTGCAATGAAAAGCATATCTAAACCGCAAAACAAAAATGTTTTATATATTGCAGCATACTAGATGTGGTGGCTGCATTACTTTTCTTTTTTTTAAGACTTTTTTTGCTTTCTTTTTAGCTTGTGATCCAGCCAGTATCACACTTCCTGTCTTAGGGCGGCAACAATCACTCCACTGAATCTACGGCTCCACCCTTGGACAGCAGCATTGTTAGTTAGTGGAGAGGGTAGTGGTTGATAGATTAGTAGATGGATTTTACATAAGTGACTAACAAATTAAAGTCCAACTACAATTAAGACTTTTAAGTAGTTGGGGTCCATGCACACTGGGCTTAAAAATGTTGCTTCTACAGGAGTTTTGCGTTTTGCCTGTAGAAGCAGCTCAGTGTTATCCTATGTGTCCATGCACATTAGGACAATTACAGACATATTTAAGCTCAACGTTTAGAGGCAGAAAAAAAACCCTTCTCGATTGTGTTTTTGAGAGAAGTTTTCTGGCAGAAAAAAATTATAAACGTGTGTACAAAACCTTTTTTTTGGGATAAAGGTTTTATTTATATAGAGATATATATATGTATAGATATATGTATAGATATATATATTATATATATATATATATATATATATATATATATATATATATATATATATCTCTGATCATTGTAAGCACCCCTCTCAGTGTTAACTGGGTTGTCTCCTCCCTCTATCTGCCACTTTTTCCAGATAGCTTGGTCTGTTAAAGTGGTAGTAAAGTCATACCCCTTAATAGAAAAGGCTGGTCCCTCGGCCCCGCATACTATTACATTATGACAGACTTGCCTGCAAACTGAGCCCTCCAGCGCAGCGCTGTCACGGCTCCCCCGGCGGCTCCATCTTCGCCCGATGTTCCTTCTGGGTTTTGCATCTTCGACCACTTGATTGGCCAGGTTGCGGTGACGTCCTTCCCACGCATGCCCAATGAAGTCGCATCACCACGACACACAGACCACTAGGGTCTCTTCTGTTATAAAAACCCTGCCTGTCAGTGGAATTTAGGTATAATGACTTTACTACAATTATAAAGTAAGTTTGAATATATCTTCACTTACTGGCAGGATCAACAAGTATTGTTACAGTGGGGACTCAAAAAAAAAGTAAAGACTGCTGTGTTATTGCTAGTGACAGACTGCATCATAAATGTCATTTTTGATTTTGCCCATAGTTCCACTTTAAGTTCAGGCCCCTGTCCTACATCGGGTAAATCAGCATTTCACACGGACATTTGTCCACTGTAAGTGGCTGTTGGGGCAGCACAGTGGTTTAGTAGTTAGCACTTATGCCCTGTAGCAATGGGGTATTTGACATGTTTTACACCTCATTCACACTTGTGCGACTTGTCATGAGACTTTGGACATTAAAGTCACATGACAAGTTGTTCCCCATGTTTTCCGATGATAACCATTCATATATGTGCAACTTAAAGTTGCAGTGACTTCAAAGTAGTTCCTGCACTACTTTGGTCTGACTTTCATGCACCTTGAGGGCCATAAACTTCAATGTTAACCCTCAAAAGTTGCATGAAAATTGTCCTTGAATGTTTTACATGCAACAGTGGGTCCCACTTTGCAGAGGAACAACAAGTCACATCCAAGGGACTCTGGAGTCATACTAGTGTGAATGGAGCCTTAATGACGCATGTTGTCAATGAATTTTTTAATTTGGAGTGGAAAGAGTTAACAGTCATTGACTTGGTAATACCTGCTGCCTATGGGACCAGAATACTATGTGCATGGATTGTGCACGCTCTTCCTGTGCTTGTGTGGTTTTCTCCGAGTGCTCCAAAGACATGCTGTAGGTTAATTTGGTTCCTGTCTAAATTGGCCCTAGTATGTGTGTACAAATTGGCTACGCACGTGTGTTATCACATTCTGCCAGTGGCGTTGCTATGGGGGTGCGGCCCGCACCCGGGTGACACCCAGCTCAGACTGGCACCGCGCCGCATTGAGAGGAGCGCCACGGCTCCCTCCTTCCCTTTCAGGATCTCCTCTCCTCTGCTCCATGCGATGTGCGGGGAGAGTGGGGGAGGAGGGAGTGAGGCAGAGACAGACTGGGTGCCCGTGGTCCGACCATCCCCACACACACACCTCCACATGTGGCCGCAATCAGATCTCTGTCCCCACTGGCTGCACTCACTGCCGCTTCCTCCTCGGCTCTGACGTGTACACAGGCCGGAAGGTAGAGCCGAGGATGAGGAGGGACACCGACACCATCCACGCTACAGCACCTGCCCTGAGGTATGCAACAGGAGTATTGCAGAGGAGGGGGACATAGTGGTACATTGTGGGGTAACAATTATGCTGCCAGGAGTGATTTTAGGGGGGGTTAGAGGATAAGTGCTAGGGTGTGCTCTTTGTTTTGGGTTAGAGAAGATGTGTACTAGAAGTAGGAGGGGGGCAGATTTGAAGTTTGACCCCCTCCCCCAGCGCAATTCCTTTTCCCTCCCAAAGCACCTCCTAGCCCATATCCTTTAACCCCCCCCAATCAAAGATCCCATCCCGGCTCCATCCACCCCCCCAATCCCATCCAGCTCCACCCACCCCCATACCCGCTCATCCACCCCCCCTGATCCTGATCCCATCCCCACTCCATCTATCCCCCCGATCCTATCCCCGCTCCATCCATCACCCCGATCCTATCCCCGCTCCATCCATCACCCCTGATCCTATCCCCGCTCCATCCATCCCCCCTAATCTTATCCCCCCTGATCCTTTTCCCGCTCCATCCACCCCCCCTGATGCTATCCCCGCTCTATCCCCCTGATCCTATTCCCGCTCCATCCATCCCCCCTGATCCTATTCCCGCTCCATCCATCCCCCGTGATCCTATTCCCGCTCCATCCATCCCCCCTGATCCTATTCCCACTCCATCCCCCCTGATTCTATCCCGCTCCATCTATCCCCCGATCCCATCCCAGCTCCATCCATCCCCTGATCCCATCCCGGATTTATCCATCCCCTGATCCCATCCCGGCTTTATCCATCCCCTGATCCCATCCCGGCTCCATCCATTCCCCTGATTTCATTCCAGCTCTATCCACCACCCCGATCCAATCCAGGCTCCATCCATCCCCCTAATCCCATCCCAGCTCCATCCATTGTGGTAGGTTAAGGGGGGAGAGCCACACCGATGCACTAGCCTGCTTAGTGGTGGGGGGTGACACCATGTATTACCACACCAGGTGAAACTTACCCTAGTGGCACCACTGCATGCCAGTCCAAAGCCCAAACAAATGGGAAGGTCTGGGAAAGATTTGCAACCTACCTCGTAAAAAAATTACCAACATTTTTTTATGGAAAAGGCTCTCAAGCCTATGAGACATGGTGCCCCGAAAGCTGGCCCATAGAACTGCATTGAGTCAGATACAACTGATGGTATACAACTTCTCCCAGACTGGATCTCGCTCACTTGTGTATCTTGGGGAAAGTGTCTGCCGGGTCTTGTATGGAGATCTTCCTTCACATGTGTCTGATTCATTTTCAATAAGCTTACCGGTGCTTTGAAGTGTATTTTGTTGTGTCAGTTGTCTTAGTGGATGACACATTAGTCACTGTCTAGTTAGGTACTGATACATGTCTGATACACGTCTGTCTGAGTGCTGCTTCCCTATTGCTGATGATGAAATCCACCCAAGAGACATTTCAGCAGAAGCTTTTCTCATGCTGCCATCTCTAATTATACATCGTATAGCGCTGTCCTTCATGGAGATTATTCTCTCAACAATACCTCCTAGGCACAGCCTATTAATCAGGCCCTCTTTATCTTCTCTTGGGCTACATTCACATTGCCATCCTGGATTTGGGTTACGTCCCAGTTTAGGTTCTCCTGTGTTTTTAAATGTACTCACCTTTATGTGCATTTAGGAACACTTAGATCTTACATGTGTGTAGTGGTGCGTTTTTTTTTGTAGCGTTAGGTGCATCGTCATGCATCACTGTGTTTCCTTTGTGTGTTGAGATACCTTCGGGGACACGTTTCTAATGTGTTTTTAAATTTAGAATTTCAATTGGATGAGGTTTAGCCCCGGTTCACACAGGGGCAGCCTGACCTGCAGCGCGACTCTGTAAGGCCCCTTTCACCAGATCGGACCGTTCAGGTCTGCCTGTCAGTTTTGCCGGCGAACCTGAACGGGCGCTCCATGTTAGTCTATGGAGCAACGGATGTCAGCGGAGACATGTCCGCTGACATCCGACCCCGTCCGATCCGCTAAAAGCAGACGGATGGCCCTACGTCCGGATTCGTCGCTGGCGGGTGAGATCTGACGAAAACGGACAAGCTGTCCGTTTTCATCCGATCCCTTTATAGGCAGCAGCGGCGCCTGACAAGCCCCTCCCTACTCAGTGAGCAGAGAGGGACCTGTCATCCGCCGCCTCAGCGGAGATTAACGGAGAGATCTCCCGCTGAGCCGGCGGACTGAGGCGGGCTCTGTGGAAATGAAGTCCGCCTCGTGTGAATGAGGCCTAAGGCAACCTGCACACGACTTCAGCGGCGGCTTGCAAAATTACTTCTGTATAGAAGTCAATGCAAGTCACCCTGAATTCGTCCCAAAGTAGTACAGGAACCTTTTTCTAAGTCAGAGTGGCTCCTATTAGAACGGTTCCATAGTACAGAACGGAATGCGATTTGTCAGGCGGCTAAGTCACCTGACAAGTCGCCCCTGTGTGAACCGGGGCTAACAGTGATTGACCAAGACTTGTTGGCCAACGCATCAAGGCGCATGTTATATGATTTTTGATGCGCTGCTATTGTTTTCAATCACACTATATAGTGCTGAGATGGGAACATGCTATTTTTATTATGGAGAAGCTGGACAGTGCAAATGGGCACTAATAAGCAGCTCCGTTCATTTAGACATGTTAAAAGTATCCAATCTGTCCCTTAACACACAGAATTCGATTTTTAACAGCTGAACTGAATGTACATAAACACAAGTAAATTCAAAGTGTGAATTATACCATTAAAAATATTCTACTCCCTTTTATGTGTTCAGAAATGTCCTGTAATCCCAGGTTTGTCAGTGGCAGTGTGAATGAGTCTTTATGGGGAGGGATGGTCAGATCTACATACAACTGTTCTCTTTCAGAGTTCTGTCCATCGGAACTTGTCTGTTTTCTTAAGAGTTGCGGCCATTTTTTACCCTTGACATAAATCACTGCGTTTTCTGCTGGGAGGATAATTTGTGCCTGTCCAGAGATTTGTTTAGTCTGTTCAAGAACAATGGTGTAGAGTGTTGTGGTCTGCTGACCTTTGGCCATTAGGTTCTGCATAGCATAATGGCCAGTAACCTGTAGCAGCTATCGCTACTTTCACACTGGGCCGCGCCGGGTAGGCGCTTTTCGGGCCGATAGCGGGGTGCTTTTAACCCCCCCGCTAATGGCCGAAAAAAGGGTTAAAACTGCCTTGTTGCAGCGCTTCGCAAGCGCTCCCCATGCATACCAATGGGCAGGGGCAGTAAATCTCCCCAAAGATGCTGCTTGCAGGACTTTTTGTAACGTCCCGCAAATTCACCGCCCCAGTGTGGAAGCAGTGTTTTCAGCAACAATTTTTATCGCTAAACGCCTGAAAACTGCCTTCAGTGTGAAAGTAGCCTTAGGCTGGGTTCACACTATTGCAAATTGGAAGTGGGTTTCTCCGCATCCAATTCGCATGTCAGGAGATTGTGACTGGCTCTCAATGGAGCTGGTTCACACAGCTCCAGGAAGGCTGCGGAGTGGATTGCACAGGAGTCCTGTGCATCTTCTGATCCATTTCAGGTCCAAATTTAGGCAAAAATTGGGACCAAAATTGGACCTGAAATGGTGAACAGGGACGCAGCGGACCTCTGCTGTGAGCTGCTCTGCACGGAGGTGTGAACCCAGCCTTCAAGTGTATCTAAAACCAAAAACAAAACTTGATAGTATTGCAATTTACTGGTCCTTAGATGTGGTGGCTGCATTTGTTTTTTTTTTTTCCCACTTTCTTTCCTTTATTTTAATCTGATAATCCTGCCAATAACTCACTTCCTGTCCTACAGGGACAACTGCACTGAGCAGCATAGCCGCTGTAGGACCGGGAATGTGTTAGGACTACGTACTTACCTCCCTTTCTTCTCCGTGCCAGGTGTTTTGTAGTTCTTAAAGATAGCAGGGAAGAATACTAACTGATAACTTCCTGTACTCTCTGCCTCTGGACTGCTATCAGCTCACAAGATTTCTGGCTAGATGAACAGCTACTTTGCACTTGTTTTACAGACATAATAAGACTCTTTCAATGGTTAGCAGCCCAGAAGGGAGCAAATTGGAGAAATTGATTGTTATATTGTACATACTCTTTGTGATTACAGTAAGTCTGGTTGCTATAGACTACAGCATTATGCACCACCTCACATACTGAGTAAGCCAGCGAACATTTGCATGTTCAGATGTTTCCTGTAATCTCAGGACAGATTCAATAACTGCATTCCAAACATTAATTTTCTGAAGAAGACACGTGCCTGAATGACAGCAATCTGAACGTTTCCTACAAAGGACACCAATGCTAATGTGACTTCAGAATGCTTCATATTACGTACTGTAAGTGCAATCCTATAGAACAACCATGCATAGGAAGATCTGTCAGGATCCACAAAGGATCGGAGAACTGCCCATTCTTATTATAAACCCCAGAGAAAAATTTAAAGCATTGACTCCAATGATTGTTCAATCTTTGCTTAAAGTACATGTAAACTCGAACAATAAGTTTCTCCTATTTGGCTCTCTTGATCTGTTACAATACAATCTGTATTGTATCTGCTCGACAAGTGCAATCCAACCAGACATCTTGTGAGCTGATAACTTGCTGTACTCTGTCTCTGGACTGTTATCAGACAGCATTGTTCCCTGCTATTTTTTTGTGGACTACAAAACACCTCCCCCTGTTATGGAGAAGGGAGGGAGTTGTTATATAGTCCTAACATAGGGGTTGATTTACTAAAACTGGTGCACTCAGAATCCGGTGCAGCTGTGCATGGTAGGCAATTGGCTTCTAACTACAGCTTGTTCAATTTATCTTTGACAATAAGCTGATTGGTTTCTAAGCAGAGCTGCCCCAGATTTTGTATGCTCCAGTTTTAGTAAATCAACCCCATACTGTTATGTAGTCCAAACACATTCCCTGTCTTAGGGTGACAACACTGCTCAGTACAGTTATCACTCTATGACAGGAGGTGTGTTAATGGCAAGAATACCAGGTTAAAATAAAGGAAACAAATGTAAAAAAAGAAAACTAATGCAGCCAACATATCTAAGGATGTTGCCATACACTGAATTTTTGCACTGAATTTACATTTCACATACACTTTTTAAAGATTTTTTTTTTTTTTTAGCGGTGCCTGATTGCTAGAAAGAGTAGCAAGCTTTGATTTGTCCCTGGAAATGTCCTCTAAAACTCACGAATCGTACCAGAAAATATTTTTTTGTTATATACACCAGATTTAACTGATGTAGGTTTTTGGGGTATGTATATACTGTGTGTGTATGTGTGTATATATATATATATATATATATATATATATATATTAGTGTGTGTATATATAATATATATATATTTTTTAAAGGACCAGAGTGGCACAATAAAAATGAAGAAAAATTCAGTCCGTAAACAGACAATTTTGTGATTTGTGTTGCCCACGAATAGCACTGATATACTAGGTAGGCATCAAATTGTCCCTAGAAATAATATTTTCTGATGTTGGCTGCTATACTGAACACACAGCGCAGAAAGTTGCAAAAGTTAATATTTTACAACCCCTCGGGTCACCTAGTTATCAGTGATGCTCCAATCAGTTGTAGGCGTTGCACGTTATATATACATCAGGCTATCCTAGCACTGATCCTCGCACAGCAGGACCGTCCCGTGTGAATATTACCAGTACAACATTTTTTCCCTGCCAATATTTGTTTTCCTAATGCGGTGCACATGGCATGTCCAGGAATCTGAACTTCTGAGAAATGCTGACCTTCCCTTCTATTTTACCAGCACAGTTAGACTTTTCGCCCTGACATGGTGAAAATTTTATCTGTGTTTAGCGAAAGAACGCTTAGGTTAAAAACATGTGACTGAAGAATGCTGCGGAATCCTTGGAGGATCATGCCTGTAACCTCTGAGGACCCCGGGGCCAGACTGCCTGCTGCTTTCCCCCCAGCAAGACCCTCCGTCTTCTCCATGCTATTTAACATACGTGTGCAAGAACACGGCACAGGACATTACCATATGTCAGATCTCAATCCCTGCCTTAAATCTGTTTTATGTTCTACGTCCCAGGTCTGCAAATGCGAGAAGAAGTAGAAGGAGAAGGTCGGATTTAGGGTGAGACCCTTTTTATTGGCCAACTAGAAAGATTGCAGTGCAAGCTTTGAAGCTTGCTGGCCACTTCTTCAAGGAGTATGAAAGGACAGTGCAAAATAATACGGGAAATTTAGTAAAAGTCAGAATCTGGTGCAGCTGTGCATGGTAGCCAATCGGCTTCTAACCTCAGCTTTTTCAATTAAGCTTTGGCAATAAAACCTGGAAGCTGATTGGTTTCTTTGCAGAAGTGAGCCTGGTTTTGCACTCTCCAGCTTTGCACTCTCCACTCATGGGTGATGCAAGACCATTGAGTACCACTGGACTGTTTGTATGTACCTGCCTTGAGTGCACCTGGGTAATCCTTACTCTTACCTGAGTGTGCTGCCCACCATTGGAATATTTATATATATATATATATATATATATTAGAAAGCGATACAGCTGTGAGCACCTTGACATACATGAGTGTCAGTGGGTGCTAAAAGAAGACATATACACCCTGTGTGGGCGGACTAGGTGCTTTCTTTGTATTACTGCAAATTTTTTTACATTTTTGTAATAAAATTATTGAACTCAAAAAAAAAAAAAGACATATACAGTGTAAAAAATAGATAATACAATATTATAATTATATATACATAGAGAGAGAGATCCAAATATCTATATACGTAAAGCACTGGGTGCTAAAATAAGGCAAAAAATAATAATAATAATAATAATAATAAAAAAATTATATATATAATGTGGTATGTGTGTGTGTGTGTATATGTATGTATATATATATATATATATATATATATATATATATATATTTATGTCTCATTTTGATGTAGACCATACTGTTCACTGCTGTTGTAGAGTACATTGGAGATTGTCCTGAAGTTCTGCTAAACTTCAGACGGAAAGTTTGTATCTTGCAGTTTGTATACTTCATTAAAATTTTTGTAACTTTCAGTAAATATAAAATAAAAAAACACACAATAATACATATGTGTGCATATGTGTACAATATTTTGACACAAACTGTTTTAAGTGCCTGTTTTTTTTTTTTCTATACCTATATGGTGCAAATAAGTATCTATGCAAATGATAAAATGTCTGGCTGCAGTGTCTGCCCCCCCTTGCAGGCTCTTACCTGGGGTCGTCCAGCTGTGGAGCGCGGTCGCAGCAGCTGCTGTCCCATGGAGGGACAATGTTCCTGGAGAGGCAGAGTTCTCCCAAGCATGAGATGTGAGCATTCCAGTAGAAACGGCAAACAATGAAAGATAGCCTGTGTGCTTGTCCCAAGCCTATAGAGCATTACGTCACTGGGCTGCCATATAAGGAGCTCTGCTGTACAGGCACGCTGCTGTCTGACTACAGCACTTTAAAGCTAGCCAGAACTTTGAACGTTTATTAATGTGTTCTGGCTCCAGCTGAAGTTCAAGACTGTGTGAAATATTTCATTTGTCTCCGCAGCTCAGGACAGAACAGGAATGCGCGGAAGGCTTGGATTACGGCGACTATAGCTTTGTTAGCGATAATAAAGTCATTCGGAGTGATTCGCTGTTTATGCCACTTTTTAGGAGGCATTAACAATGGGTCTCGTTTGTAAAAGCTGCCATTAGAAGAAATCAGATAGCAGCTGTATTTTTTTTTTTTTAGGTTGGCAAACAAAATTAAATGCTAACGCCAACCAAAACATATTTTTTTTTAAGTTTGCAGATAGGGTGGGGAAGGGTTAGAACATCAGTCACGGTTTTTTATCTGTGATCCCCATTAAAAAGATTTTCCCTTAGTTTCTGTTTTTGTGACTCTAGGTGAAGTAGTGAGGGGAATGGGGTCTCAAGGAGAGGACTCTAGGTCAAGTAGTGAGGGGAATGGGGTCTCAAGGATGGGAATCTAGGACAAGTAGTGAGGGGAATGGGATCTCCAGGACAGGACTCTAGGTCAAGTAGTGAGGGGAATGGGGTCTCAAGGACGGGAATCTAGGACAAGTAGTGAGGGGAATGGGATCTCCAGGACAGGACTCTAGGACAAGTAGTGAGTGGAGTGGAGTTTCAAGGACAGGACTCTAGGACAAGTAGTGAGGGGAATGGAGTTTCAAGGACAGGACTCTAGGACAAGTAGTGAGGGGAATGGGGTCTCAACGACAGGACTCTAGGACAAGTAGTGAGGGGAATGGGGTCTCAAGGATGGGTCTCTAGGACAAGTAGTGAGTGGAGTGGAGTTTCAAGGACAGGACTCTAGGACAAGTAGTGAGGGGAATGGAGTTTCAAGGACAGGACTCTAGGACAAGTAGTGAGGGGAATGGGGTCTCAAGGACTGGACTCTAGGACAAGTAGTGAGGGGAATGGGGTCTCCAGGATGGGACTCTAGGACAAGTAGTGAGGTCAATAGGGTCTCCAGGATGGGACTCTAGGACAAGTAGTGAGGGAAATGGGGTTTCCAGGACCGGACTCTAGGACAAGTAGTGAGGGGAATGGGGTCTCCAGGATGGGACTCAAGGCAAGTAGTGAGGGGAATGGGGTCTCCAGGGTAGAAAATCTCAAACAGAAATAAAAACTGAAAGCGGATCTTTCATGGAAGGTCTGCTTTCTTGAAAGCCCCCACCACAAACGGCTTGGACAAAAAAATACCTCGGCCCCCAGCCTCTAACACTTCTGGGAGGTACGGATGATGTCACCACATCTTCCTGCAGAGCTAGAAGCGTGAAATCCCATGAGAATGCACTCCAGCAATTTTGAGGCAGTGGTGAACACAGTGATATCACCAGTGCCTCCTGGAAGCATTGAAGGTTGGGGTCATGGTAAGCAATTTTTAAAATTTTTGGTATATGGTATCAACTGTATACAGTTATCAGAATGTAGAAATTACTTTTAGGGGAGCCCTCTGAATAGGGAGCTGAAATTTAAGATTTGACCAATAGTGCCTTTGCAGGACTGATCTACATCATGACATCATGGTGAATTACCACTTGCCTACTGGGCACTTTTACCCCCTTCCTTTCCAGTGCAATTTTCTGCTTTCAGCGCTGTTACACTCTGAATGACAATTGCGCAGTCATGCAACACTGTACCCCAATGACATTTTTATCATTTTTTTCACACAAATAGAGCTTTCTTTCATTGGTATTTAATCGGCACTGGGTTTTTTATTTCATGCTAAACAAATGAAAAAAAGCTGAAAATTTTGAAAAAAAACAAATATTTTTCATAGTTTGTTAAAAAATTTTGCAAACAGGTAAATTTTTCTCCTTCACTAATGTGCGCTGATGAGGCTGCACTGATGGACACTGTTGAGGCGGCACTGATAGGTGACACTGATGAGGCAGCACTGATAGGTGACACTGATGAGGCGGCACTGATGGTCACTAATAGGTGGCACTGAGAGGTGACACTGATGAGGAGGAACTGGTGGGCACTGATTGGCAGCACTGGTGGGCACCGTTGGGACTGCACTGATAATCAGTGACCTGATTATCAGTGCACATGTCCCTAACACAAGGTTGTGTTTACATACTGCGATCAGCTGTTATTGGCTGACAGCTGATCACATGGTAAAGGGCCACTTTGGCTGAGTCCGAAGGGGTGCTGTAGTAGTCTTTTGGCTATAGCATGGGCGGCAAGCAGTTATGCCACTTTCGTGGGGAGAAAAATACCAAATGGAAAAAAAAATAATATAGCGTATAAAATTGCGACACAAGTCATAGTCTAATTGAATGCTATTAAAAATCCCCTTTCTGTTACAATCTGCAGCGCTGTAATTTTCTGTAAAATGGAATGCAATATAAACAGAGGGTGTACAGAACTTCCCCAGAAATTTAATTTCCTGCTTGTGTGATTGGCTTACTCATTTTCCCAGAAGTCTGCACTAAGATGCAAGTCAGATTTTGGGCATCCCCTGCAATAAGAAATGTAATTTTTTGTGGGTTGAGTGGGTCCCAGGCTCTTTACTGCATAGCCGAGAATCCCTTTAATGCATGTCAGAGCCCCCCCCCCCCCCAAAAATAAATAAATAAATTGTATTTTCTGCAATACATGTTCTAACTTTTTTAAGGTAGAAAATACATTTCTAACCTTTTTGATCCATTTTCCAGTGTTCATCCTTTCAAACACATTGCAGGTACAGAAAATAACCATTGATGTGCCAACCAAAAATATAGTTACCCCTGTTTTCCTCTTTGCCCTGACAACACAGATTTGAATTCCTAAGCACATGTTGTCAGCCCTGCCTACTCGGATGTAGGCCAAGGAAGACAGACCTCCCCTGATCTCTCCTCCCCCTATCTCCATAACCCCTCCTTGTAGAGCACAGGAAGTCATGAACTCACAAGATTTCTGGCAAAGTGAACAGGTAGTTTTTGCACTTGTTGAGCAGATATAACAAAACACTTTCAATGAAATAATTGGCAGACCAAAGGGAGCAAATACCAGCTTTAAGGCTCAGTTTGCCTTTTCATATTTCAAATTTTGTCTTTCCCCGCACATGGTGAAATCAGCAAAATTCCATAAAACAAAGGGAAGATTGATAATGTTGAAAATCGACCTGATTACTATTTGTTTAGGTTCAACTAGAAATTATGCATGAAGCAATTAAGGAAACTTGCCTGCTATACCACTCTCTTCAAGACCCTATAACAAATGATTATATTTTGGTGTTTTGAGTGGGATTTCTGTTCGAAATGCAGTTTCTATTTTATTATATATAAAAATCTACATCACTTAAGAATAAATATTCTTAAAAAAAAAAAAAAATGTATGTACAGCGAGTGTTGGCAAACCCGTTGATCGCGGGTAGGTGACAGGTAGACCACAACCCTTCCTTGCTGACCCCCCAGACTTGGACAGGAGGGGCGTCGGGGGCGGCATTTACTTACCAATCATCTTTTCTCCTGCAGCTGCTGAAAGCTGCCTCTCCTCTTCTCTCCTCACAGACATTCAGCAGCTGGAGGAAGAAAGCGGATCGGTACCTGTAAATGTCGTCCCCGCTGCCCCTCCTGTCCTTGTTCCTCTTCTTTTGGTTGCCCGGCCCCCGTGTGCTCCTCTGGGCCCCTCTTCTCCCGCAGCTCTGCTGGCTTCTCTCCTCTCCCGCTGACTGCTGTAGGGGATGTTCCAGGATGCAGAGCAGGGAAGGGGCCAGTAAATATGTAATTTACCGGCCACAACGTTTTCTGAATGAACACAGTGGATGATCGGTACCGATCAGACCTTCTCTAGAACCCAACCTGCCTTCTAACGCTAACCCTAACTGTATACTTAACCTAACTTTAACAGCATTTAACCCCTTGTTTGCACATTTACTTTTTTATTGCCCAGAGCCTCTCTGCTGAAGATTATCTATGCTACACAAATAGATTTTTCTTTGATACTTTGCAATAATGATCAGTGGGATTGATTGAACCGGTTGATATGCAGAGGGCCAGACCACAACTGCCACTTGAACCCAGACTGCTACTTGCTTTCACTCTGAACACAACAAACGGATCATGACACTGCTTGGGCCCCACATACCCCCTCCCTGTCTGTACCTATTCTTTTGCCTAAATGTTTTTTTCTTCTATCTCTACTTTGAACGTTCCCCGCCATGCCCCCTTTTCTCTTACTCTCATCTACATACGGTTGTTATAGGGCCCAACCGTCCCCCATATAAATGCTACAGGGCTCAGATCCACCTTCAAACGACCCTCTTCTATAAAAGAAATGTATGTGGGCACAATTACAGAGATAATTTAAAGGGGGTACAGCTGACTCCAAAAAACATGAAGTCTATCAACTCACTAGGTGTTCTTGACATCTCTGTGGCATAAGACAATAGGCTTCACAGTGTTTGTAACATGTCCTCTTTAAAACTGAAGTTGAGCTGAAAAAAGTCACATGACTTACCTGTAAAAAAAAAAAAAAAAAACTTCCAGAGCTG
This sequence comes from Aquarana catesbeiana, assembly GCF_042186555.1. Classification (NCBI taxonomy): domain Eukaryota; kingdom Metazoa; phylum Chordata; class Amphibia; order Anura; family Ranidae; genus Aquarana; species Aquarana catesbeiana. The sequence goes on from NC_133325.1 coordinate 707,087,954, forward strand.
TAATGGTTAACAGCTTCCGGTCTTCAGGTAGACCAGCAGTACAGATGGTCCGATGATTACCCCCCCCCCCCCCCCTTCCTCCTCCATTGAGAAAACTTCTTCCATTGCTTTCACTGCTTATAACATGATCTGTAATGGGGAGAGAATCCTGTGACTGATCGGACGCTCCCTCATTGATAGATTGTTATAGTCCCTGTAATCAGTGGAAGAAGGAAGGAGGGGACATGTCCCCATCGGACCATGTAGACTGCTGTTCTGTCTGAAGACCTGAAATTGTTAACCAATGCAGTGCTGGAAGTTCAGAGGGAGGAAGAGGACAGGCATTCCTGCAGTGAAGATTTCTGCAGACTCTAGCTTCCTACCCCACATAGGACAAAACATGACTAAAGTTGCAGGTTTTTTTTTTTTTTTAGCTAAACTTCAGCTTTAAAGGCTCCTTTTTCTTATAGAGGAGAAGCACTGCACTCGGAAGGATATGGATTTCATTCTGTGACTTTCTGTTTCTGTAGAGGGGGCTCCCAGGAGAATAGTATTTTATTTCCTGATGATGTAACTACACAACAATTCTTCAAGTGATGATGGGAAGGCCAGATGAAACCGATTTTCTCTTTTGTTCAACATTTTGGCTTTTTTTATTTTTATTTTTTTGCAGAATGCCGAAAGAGACCTGTACTAAAATTTTTGCACTTTTTCTGAGAAGTGTGTGCACCTCTGAGAACAGGGGACAATGAATGTAGTTGTTTTTATTTTTTAACTTTTACTTAAAATGTTTTGTTTAAAATGAAAGAACAGAATGGAATAGAGAAGCGTTGGTACACATATGGTAAACTTAACGGTGTACACATTGTAATCATTCTCGGAATTCTCATAACAAATCACAACTAAGAAAATAAAGAATGTGGAATGTCTACCGTATATACCACAGGACTGGGATTGGGAGATATAGTACTAGCCAATCAGGAACTCAGCACGTTCACTGTCAACACATGTATACAGCAGACAGGAAGAGCAAGCAGGGGATGATGTTGTCAGTGTTCTCCTCCTTTTTTGTCCAATCAGAAGGCAGGGGTGTGTTTTGACCAATGTTCTTGTTCGAGTATTTTTATAAGTCATGAAGAAAAATAGTGGTACAAATAAACATCGGTCCATACATGGACAAAAAGTGAGTAAGTAACACAACAGTAACCAAGATATTGAACACATGGGGGTTATGCATATTGACCATTGTTCTTGATCAAGTTATGCTGCTGCTGTAGTACAAATGGTTGATTTGGCTGTGCTGTCTGGCAGGGGTGCCTGGATCATAAAATGGGCTGTACAAATCCTTTGACATGTAAAACAGTTTGAATATATTTTATATGTGTATGTAGCTGCTTGTTCTGAGTTCAGCTTTCGGCCCCTTTCACACAGGCGAACTGTTTAGGTCTGCCTGTCAGTTTTTTAGGTGGACATGAACGGACGCTCCATACAGGTCTATGGAGGGACGGAAGTCAGGGGTGAAATGTCCACTGACATCCGACCCGCTCCGATCTGCTAAAGTGTGACGGATGGAAACCCTATTTTTCCATCCATCTGGCAGATCATATCGGATGAAAATGAACTCTGCGGTCCGTCTTCATCCGATCCCCCATAGAGGAGAGCGGCGCTCTAGCAGGTCGGTCCCTGCACAGCGTACAGAGACCAACCTGTCATCTGCCTGCTCAGCGGGGATCGACGGAGCGATCCCCCGCTGAGCAGAGCGGAGCCCGTACACGGACACGTCCATGTGAAAGGTAAATTAGTCTTGTCTATATTCCTATCACACACCTTCCTGGAAACCAGGCTTATCAGTAATGGGTGCTGAAGTGATTACCACCTGGATACCAGAAACACCAAGTCAATGTACATATTCACCAGCACACCAGCAATCTTCAGTTGTCCAAAGGTTTTTTTTGCAGATAGATCACATCACAAAGACAAGTGCAACATTTTGGAGCCATCCAGGACCCCTTCGTCAGGCATGTGATGACGAAGGAGGGCATCACATGCCTGCAGTTTTTAAAGGGCATGTGACTCAATAACTGCACCAAAAATGATTAGGGAGGGCTTTTTGAGGCGGTTCTCATTTAAATTTTCAATGGAGAGAAGCGTTTTTAGCGCGTTTTTTTTTTTTTTTTTTTTTAGCTCCCCAAAGATGCTGCAAGCAGGATTTTTTTTACACCGGAACGAAAGCGCACTGCCCCAGTGTGAAAACATTCATTGATTTGAAAGGGAAGCATTTTTCTTGAGCTTTTCAGGCACTTTTTTTTTCTTAAACACAAAAGAGCTTGAAAAACTCCTCAGTTTATGTATTTATCAAAAATGCATTCGCTATACTATGTAACTGTAATAGTGTGAATCCTGTTATACTTTTCTTAATGTCTTTATTTGTTATTTTATGTTCTGATAACGAAATTAAAAAAAATTGAATGTTAAAAAAAAAAAAGAAAAACTCCTCAGTTTTAAAGCAGCCTTAAAGTGATACCATTAATACCATTGATTGCCATTAATTGGCATGATTATGCCATAGTGTGGTGAGGAGAAGGATAGAGCAGTTGTCTTCAAAAACACCTTAAGAGTGGCATATTCCTTGGCGGACGTTTTATTTTTTTTTTCCAGTTTATCTGCTGCCTACAGGTGAAATTTGGTATTGCAGTGCAGTTATGTATAGGTGTTGCCCTTCTATGAGCCCTATTTTTGCTCAGGCCTCAGTCCAACATATTTTTGTTACTTCAGTGAGCTGCTAGAGGGAGTAGCCATCTGTTTTACAACATACAGGGGTCATAAATAGCCATAAGTGTTTAATTAAAATTTTTTTAATGGTGCATACCATTTATGACTGTTCAGGGTTTGGTACAGAAGAGGACCAAAAGGTGCACGTTTTTCCTATGAATTGATTGATTCTCAACATTATATGTACCAAAGTTATGCTAAGCTTAGTTTAAGGATTCTTACACATGGGTGTCTGAGCCCGTGCAGTCTAAATTCCGGTGTATTTTCCCTGTCTGGAAAGCCCAGCTCCTGCATAGAATCATCCATAAATATGAATGGCCGTACCTGGGTATTTACATTACATAGTGTACGGGAGAATGTCAAAAAAATAGACTGTTCAAATTTTTTGCATACATCTAAATGCTTCATGTGTGTTTACAAACGCATAGGTGTACTGCATACCCAAGTACAGCCGCACACCACCATTTTTTTGTACAATCGGATGTACACAGCACCTGGACTTTCCGCATGAGGTAAATTCACTGAACCTTACATTGCAGGGACTTGAATGCCCATGTACAAGAGCCCTAATACAGGCAGTTGCTCAACAAGCATTTTCTTTACATTGTGTCACATAATTGTTCTCCCAGCTCAGCATCACCGCAGATTGACATCACACTTTCTTTCTTTCTTTCTTTCTTTTGTCCTTAGGTCCCTCCTCAGGTAGATATGCAGTAGCCATGATGGGAAGAATGCACCTTTGCATCCACTGGCTGTGTTGTAGTTAGTCTGTCTATTGCAAGTGATTTTTCAATGTTCAGTCACTTTGGATAAACCATGCAGGCATTTGATTTCAGTCAAGTGTTATGTAAAATGGAAAACCAACTATGTTGAGTTAATAGTTAACATTTGTGTGGCATGGGTGGTTAAATCTACATGGGGAATTATTGGTTCTGCTCTGAAGGACAGATTTAACTGAGTGCCAAAGGTCAAAGATAGGGCCCGAGTCCAAAAGTGTTGTGTAACACTGCAGGCTGTCTTTTCATTTTACTATTTCCTTGCTTGTCTGTTTAAAGCATAATTCCACCTGGACTTGATATTGTAAGGTAGCAGTAGCCTTGCAAATTATATTAATCTATTCCACGTGCGTTTATTGTGAAATATTTATTATGTCTAATGGTTGAGGTTTAAGTTATGCTTCTTTTATAGGAGCCTGTAGGAACCACTGTGTCTATAGAACACAGCTTTACCTACCACAGGTAGTATGCTTGTAAACACTATCAATGCATCCTTCTACCTGTTCACATGGCCAATCATTCGGGAAGAAGAGTACCAGGATTCTGGCAGAAGGTTAATATTTTTTACTTCATATTCCCAGGTCAGCAGCAGCCCTCCCCGCAAAGGAGGTATAGGCACACAACAGTCCTGGACTCACAGAGGGTAAGCTTGTAGAGATTGGTAGGGGGAGTAGGCTTCACACCGATCTGCTGAAGGGATTTTTGTCATGCAGCCATCGAAAAATGGCAGACAAAATATAGCAAAAAATCCCAAAGGAAAAGACAACTAACCCTGTTCAGCTGCTTACAGGAGATGAATGTTTTATTGCCCCACGCCAAGTGTTATATAAAGAGAAATAGTAACTTTTCCCTTACAGAAACTTGCACTGCTATGGTGACAGGACCCTGGAGACATCTCCACATTGCATTGTGCCATCAGCAGTACTCACAAACCCTGGGTTGCAGCTCTTTTTCTAGTGTCAGCACTAATGTTTGTGACAACTCTCCCCACTATGTCTTTAGTATCTTCTCCAGCATCAGTGGCATGGCAGATGAACCAACTACCTATAATATTCCATGGCAGATCCCTGTAATCAACATCTGCTCTACATCTTCTTGACTGCAACACCCCATATCCACTATACATTCTCTGGCAGATAATACCATCCACGCTACCCAGTACACACTACATTTTCTGACAGCTCTCCCAACACCTTCCACAATGCATTCCCTAACCGCTCTCTCCCATATACATACTACAGTCTGCGTCTGTGGCAGCTCTTTCCTATGTCCACACTGCAGTCTGTGGCAGCTCTCCCTGTTGTCCACATTACAGTCAGTGGCAGCTCTTCCCCATGTCCACACTACAGTAGGTGGCAGCTCTTCCTTATGTTCACTCTACAGTAGATGGCAGCTCTTCCTCATATCCACACTATAATAGGTGGCAGCTGTTCCCCATGTCCACACTACAGTTTGTGGCAGCTCTTTCCCTATGTCCACACTACAGTAGGTGGCAGCTCTTCCTCTCATCCACACTACAATCTGTAGCAGCGCTTTCCCATGTCCACACTACAGTCTGTGGCAGCTCTTTCCCATATCCACACTAAAGTAGGTGGTAGCTCTTCCTTATGTCCACACTAGTCTGTGGCAGCTCTTCCCCATGTCCACACTTCAGTCTGTGGCAGCTCTTTCTTATGTCCACACTACAGTCTGTGGCAGCTATTTCCCATATCCACACTACATTAGGTGGTAGCTCTTCCTCGTGTCCACACTACAGGCTGTGGCAGCTCTTCCTCTTGTCTACACTACAGTCTGTGGCAGTTCTTCTCCATGTCCACACTACAGTCTGTGGCAGCTATTTCCCATATCCACGCTACAGTAGGTGGTAGCTCTTCCTCATGTCCACACTTCAGTCTGTGGCAGCTCTTCCTTATGTCCAGAATACACTCTGTGGCAGCTCTTCCTCATGTCCATACTTCAGTCTGTGGCAGCTCTTCCTCATGTCCATACTTCAGTCTGTGGCAGCTCTTCCTTATGTCCAGAATACAGTCTGTAGCAGCTCTTCCTCATGTCCACACTACAGTCTGTAGCAGCTCTCATCCACCATTCACAGAACTTTTTTCTTGAAACCCCCCCCCACCACACAATTTACAGTCCCTAGCAGCTTCCCTCACTAAACAGGAATAGTTGGTTAAAATAATTTTCTGTTTCTTCTTCTGCATTCATTACTGCTATTCTACATAGAATAATCTTCAGAAAGAATCACAAGTAAAAACTGTGTATTCAGCCAGTCACAACCCCTTACAAAACAGTTGGGACTGTTATAATGCTTCCTTTTCCTCAAAATAGATGAAAATGGGAAACTATTACAGTTTTTTCCACTAAAGGAGCCAGAAGCCCTAAATAAGGATCTGCATCGTATTGTGCCAGCTTGTATACTTCATGTGTTGGATTCCTCAGGTCACCTTGGGACAGGGAGTACACATGGGGTCATGTGTTGGGGGGGTAAGAGTACAGACGCGCCTTCTTCACCACATAAGCATTAGGTAGACCAGCCTACTAGTAAAACTACTCAGTGGCAGCTATCAGCAAATAGCTTTGATGACATCAGCTTTGTGTTTCCACTTTCTAATCTTATCTTGTAGAACATACTCCAAGCTGAGGCATTTTACAGCTTTCTTTGTTAATACTCTGTTATTGTCTATAGCAGTGGTAGTCAACTTGAAAATTAGAGGTCTCAGGTGACACTAAAGCCTAGTACACATCACTAGTTTTTTTTTCTGGTTGAACCAAAAAAACCTGACAGCTCCAGTCGGAGGTGCTGTACTAACAAATGGATGTTAGTGCAGCAATCTCCCCTGTGGTTCTTAGGTGTTCTGACAGGGGGATACCTGCTTGTTTTCCAGCTGCCATACACATGGGCTGCACGTCGGTTGTTTTTTATTGAACCGGCCGATGTCGCCCAACATTTGACCTATGTACACAAGGCTTTACAGAAGGCTGCACAATAGCAGTACGTTTTTGTGTGGTGTCGTGCATTTCGTTGAGTTAGGCAAGGCTGTACTGCACTTCGGTGCCTGAAAATTTCTGTCCTGCAGCGTAATACAATGCACCCTAAAGAGAGAGTTTGATCAGTGGATGCAATGAAAATTCTTAGAACTGGTGTCAGTTGACACAATAAAAAAAAAGCCCCAGCAATTAGTGTCAGGGACCACAATAATAACCCCCAGCATTGGTGCCAGTGGCTGCAATGAAAATTCCCAGCACTGGTGTCATTTGGCACAATAAAAAAGCCATAGCATTGGTGTCAGTGACCACAATAATAACCTACAGCATTGGCGTCAGCTACCTCAATAAAAAAACCCTGCACCAGTGTCAATGACCGCAATAATAACCTCCAGTATTGGTGTCAGTGACCACAATAATAGCCCCAGGCACTTATGTTAGTGGCAGCAATTATAACCCTCCCAGTGACTGCAGTAATATCCCCCATTATTGATGTCAGTTACTGCAGTAAAACCCCCTGGCATTGATGTCAGTGACAGCACTATGGGGCAGCTGCGGAGCGGATTGCACAGGGGGGTACTGTGCGTCTTTGGCTCCATTTCAGGTCCGAATTCAGCCAAAAATTCGGGCCTTATTCATCCCTGAAACAGAGAACAGGGACAAACCGTACCCCGCTGTCAGCTACATCTGTAGTAAGTGTGAACCCAGCCTCAGACTTCAGATAGGCCTCAATGAATGCACCTTCAGACCACAAATCATCCCCAAACACTGCACATCTGAAATTCAGGGTATTTATGTACCTGCTACAGACTTCAAACAAGAGGAGGAAGAGTGTGGGCGGCCTCCACACACTGAATGGAAAATGATTTTACTAACGTCAGTGGTTGGTGGGCCCTGTGCCAGGCTTTGTTCTTGATAGCCTAGTGTTGGGTGTTGCCCAACATTTTCTCTCATCTCCTCAGTACACTCCTCTTCCACACTCACTTTTGCACTTCCCACACCTCTCCTACCACTGTTCACCCTTGCATCTCCTGCAATTCTCTTCCACTGCTGCAATCCCTAAAATCTGTTCTTCTATTGCATCCCCCTTAGACCTGTACCACTACTACATGCCCCATATACCTCTTCCGCCACTGTACCCACCGCATACCTCCGTAACCACTTTACCCCACAGATACCTGTTGCAATACAGCAAACGCCAGCACACCTGTCCACTACACCACCCCTGTACACCTGTTCCACTACCACTTCAAAGTCAGTACACCCATTCCACCATTGCATACTTGGTTCACAACTGTACATCCTGTGCCTTCACATATGTTCACCACTATACCCCCTGCAAACATGTTCCACCACTGTACCCCCCTACACCCATGTTCCAACGTAATCATCTGAAGTGATGATTTAATGCGGCTGCATTTGTCCCTGGGGGTAGAAGATGGGCGATGCAGAGAGCCACCCACAGATTCATCTGAGAATTGCACGGTGGGCAAGGTGCCTTTGCCCAGCCATTTAAAGGAAAAAAAAAAATAGATGAGACCTTATGACCACTGCCCCGGCACCAGTGGGAGGAAGTGCAGGAAAGGCAGCAACCAATAGCAGTGGGTGCCAGTGAAAGAGGCATTGCGTGCCAGCCTGGGCACATGTGACTGGTGTTGCTGTACAGAGGAAAAAGTGGAACATTTTTATTTTTTATTGTTACTCTACAATGAAAAAGCAGAAAGTTAAAAGACATTTCTGAGAATCTCTGAAAGACCAGATTCAGAACACATCAGAGAACAACCCTGTTTAGCCATTAAACTGGAATTTTTTTTACATTGAAATGAAAACTTTATGAGATTATAGCCTGGTGTGTAATGTTCGTCAATCCTCGAAATAATAGTAAAAAAAAAAACTATGGCCACAACTGCAAAGAAGACGAGGCAATCATCGCCGCTATGCCTCCTACACTACTAAACAAAGCTTTGTTTCCCTAGCAACTAATAATAGGGTTTTGTGCTGTGTTACTTAAAAACAGAAGAGTGTAGTGATTTTGGTAAAGAAGGGGAACTTCAGAATTTTCTAATTACAGAGATGGAGAGAAGAGCAAAGCACTCAAACTTTTACTTACCCAGAAGGTTTTTTTTAGACTTTTCAGATTTGAAATTCGTTAAAAATAATTTCCCTTTTAAAGACGTGCAGCCATGCAGTCCTGCAATATAATATTTTTTTTTTTACTACGTAATAGTAAAGATGTTCATAGATGACACCCTGGAAACATTTTCACTGGCAAGTGTGTCGGAAGATGATGTTATTTAAAAGTACAAGGCTTAATAGTAGTTACAGTAGTAAAAATTAATTGCTTGCCTTAAGTATTTTTTCACATCCAGTGGTTGGCCACGTTGCCTCCATAGCCTTAGAACTCTATTTAAAGGCATATTAACAAATATGGAAGATGAAAGCCATTGCTCTTAAAAACTTAATTGATTAAAGCCTAAGGCCAGCCATAGATGGAGTGATTTTTTTTCCCTCCATCAACACAGATAGTGTTGACAGGGGAATCTCTCCCGTGGAGTCATTCTGTTCTCTTGGTGGGAGAGCAAGGGAAGCCATGTAATCGCATGTAAAATACAGCAGGCTGGTTGTACCCAAGTTGATCAATGAATCAACTTGGGTACATTCAGCCTGCCCATACATGGTTCCAATCTCAGCCGGTTCCTGCTGAACCTGCTAAAATTCAAATATCATATGGCCAGCTTAATTTCACCTTTTTCCAGAAAATAGCCCATCCAGTCAACGGGCCCCATTAGATTAAAAAAAAAAAGTGCAGTTTTGTAATTCATTCATATTATTGTCCTACCTGTGGACCATTTGTCCCCACCAGAAGCCTGGCCAAAAAATTCCCAGTTATCAGTAACCGTGTGCCTTGTTGCTAGGACACCCTCGGCATTAGAGAAGTGAAAACCAATGGAGTCCAAATGACCTACAGGTATGGCAATAACATTAATGAACATTTTGCAAAGCTACACAGCTTTTTTTACTGCCTATTAGTGGCCCCTTGATTTCGTAGGCTTTTTTCTCAAAACATTGAACTTAGCCGTAAATTTACAGGATCCTTAATGGTCATTCTTTGACCAGTACTACAGAACAACATCTTCCATACCCGAGAATACACTTTGAGCTGGAAACATGCTGGACTGGCACCTGCTCTGCTACCCTGTGCATGTGAGTGGGATTTTGATGTAATGTTAGATCCAAATTGCCTTAATGTTTATCTTGCTAAGGAGAAAATCTGTCTGCCTCCGAGTCCTGCAGTAATTCTGAGCCCTTGAAGTTACATAATGGCCCCTTGTCAGAATGGACAGATCTCCAGAGGAAGGCACTGCACCAGCCAGGCGTTTCTTCAGCAGTTGACGCCTGTCTGGATAAACCCTACAGTAGAGCCCTTTTTATGTAAAACTATGGTCCTATTAAACTAGGAAAGGAAATTAGTAAATCCTCATTCTTCCACCTGAGGAATTTAGTGAGAATGCTGTAACTCACTCCTCCAACAAAATATATATTCATTAATTTTGTCCTGATGACAGTCTTATGGTAACATTTTGTTTGCAGACCTAGCAGATGAGGCCCTGCAGTGTCTATCCTTGGCGCAGAGTAAAGCAGCATACTACTAACTAACATGCTCCACTGTTCCATGACCCTAGTTCTCTATATGTTCTAGCCACAATAAAGAGATTTCAGTTTAAAACTTAAATCCAGTAAATTTAGGAATACAGCAATTATTGAAAATTAGTCTCATTTAAAAGATCATTCATTTTTTTATGCAACTAGTGAAAGTATCCAAATCTCTTTTTGTTTCAGTCTGTAGCAATCCTTTGTGTAGAGCAGGGGTCTCAAACTGGCGGCCCTCCAGCTGTTGTGAAACTACAAACCCCATGAGGCATTGCAAGGCTGACAGTTACAAGCATGACTCCCTCAGACAGAGGCATGATGGGACTTGTAGTTCCACAACAGCTGGAGGGCCACCAGTTTGGGACCCCTGGTGTAGAGGCACTTAGAGAGGAGGAAGGGACAGGACTAATGGCCAATCAGGTGTGCTGAATGTAGTTCAGCTGACAAGGAACATGCTGATAGGAGGAGAAAGCAGAGGGATGGTCTGCTTTTGACTCTTCACTGTCCAGTCGCAGGCTTGGGGCAAGGGAGGTGACCTAGTTGGACTACCTAACTGTGGTAAGAAACTTCAGGTCATCAGCCTGGCAGTGTTGTGGGTAGGGCTGTGTAAATTTCGGGATGTGATCAAAGAAAAATTTAAAGCATTTTACAGGTAAAACATCTACCATCTTTCTGTTTCAGGAGTGTATTTAGCTCTTTGCCTGAAAACATAGAATCTTGGCCACTTGCATGTAACACATGCTTACTAGCCCATGAAGTCCAGCCCCATCTTCCACACAGCTGATTTTTCACAAGGCTCCTAATCTTCTATACCCCCATCATGTGTTCAGGAGCAAGCTGTCACTTCCTGATCACTTTCAGCCAGTCCTCTATTGTGCATGTATGAGATCATGGACTGCAGATTTCTGTAGCCTCCTGAGATGTGTGATGTCCCAAGAGGCAGCGGGTGGGTTAAGAGTGTGTCATCCTCACCTAGACAGGGATTGAGTAGTGGGACTGAGCACCACCAAAAAAGAGGTACTCACTGGATGAGAAAAAAAAAAGCCTGCAAGTTTGTATCAAGCTGGTGGTGGGGGTATGGAGTGGTTGGGTAGGGATAGAAGGAAGTTCATGATGTTGAGAATTGTCTTTTTTTATTTATTTATTTTTTTATTACAGATCTGCTTTGACTTTTCTTACAGCAACAAATTTGGTTAAGTGGTGTCTTGCAGCACCATGGTCTTCAGCAGGAATCTTTCTTCATTGTGCTGCAGGCTATCAATTTTTATGGTGCTGGGGAGGGATGAGCTTGGGTTTGGTCTGATTTTGGGTTCACACTGAACTGGGAAGTAAGCTGGAATTCCCAGCAACAATGTTCTCTCCAGCATTTTAGGTGTAGCTCCCAGGCTGGCTCCTACGATGTGCTCAGTACCTGTCTGTAAACCTACTGCATGCTGTACTACCCAGGACCAAGGATCAACTCCAGTTTGATCTGAACTTGGATTCAGACCAAAACCAGAACGAAGCTCCCATCCCCACACACTGCTGTCTAATCAACTGTGGCTAGAGCATTCCCCTTCCTGCGGCTGCACATACGCAAAGGAGCGGGAATGAACCATTGCTATGACTGTGTGGTCATATCACAAGAATCCCTTCTTCTTTGCGTATGTGCAGCTGCAAAGTGGGGAATGCCATGGGCCACGGTTGATTAGACAGCAGTGTGTGGGGATGGGAGCTTCGTTCTGGTTTTGGTCTGAACCCAAGTTCAGACCAAACTGGAGCTGATCCTTGGTCCTGGGTAGTACAGCATGCAATAGGTTTACAGACAGGTACTGAGCACATTGTTGGAGCCAGCCTGGGAGCTACACCTGGAGAGAACATTGTTACTCATGGGACAGTTTGTAAGGTTACCTTGTGCAGAGGAAGAAAGGCAGGGAATACAGGTAATAGTACACACATCATTCCCGTAATTAGACTTCTAATGTTTTTCCACATGTGGCTATGTTTTAGACACCTGTAATGTTGGACAGTTCTTTGATATAACCTTCTCCTTCGAGAGACTCAATTTGCATTACAAGACTGTGGTAACGATGCGCTCTCTTTAGATCGCTTGGAGTAGGGTACAAATGTCACACCTGATTGTTTTTAGGGTGTTGTGAGCACTTATAATCGGCTCCGTTGGAGAACATTAGCAGTTTTGGAAAATAACCACCTTTTTTGATGTTTGGCATCAGCCCTGTATATTCCTAAACGCATTTGTTACACAGTAACTGGCTTGTAAAGTGGGGGAGCATCAGAGATTGAATATGAGCCACATGATATGGATATTACAGTAGGAGATATCAAGCTTTGCATTCCTGCAATTTTCTTTTTTTTCATCCTTTTCCAAGTAAAGCTATCATGTTGCTTATCTAATAATCTTCTCCAGATGTATGTACCTGTTCTCCAGATTGGATGCAGCGATGAACCAATAATGCTGTGACTTGGGATAGGGAGCCCTCAATAAACATGGCTCTTGCTCATACGGAACACTAATCCTATAACTGCACTTCTATTTAATCTGGAGAGATTTTAATGACAGCTGAATCTTGGATTTATTATGCTAAACCAAAAATGTGTTTGGTCTGTTTTGTTCCATTACAAAATAGAGATGAGGTAGTGTGTTCTGGTTTTTGTAACATTTTTTTCTACATTAAACTGTGTCTAAATTTAAAGTGTGCATGTCCCCCCTATGCCTATAACAAGATCTATGTATACGATCTATGTCTTATACATGGATCAGTGTGAATTCTGTAATGTGTTTTGACAGACTTTGGGTCTCCCTCGGATCTACAACATAATAAAAAGGGCTGTACTTGTTTTGCGATTTAAACAATCCTCTCTGTTTAGTATAGACAATTAGTATACCGGATTCGGGTTTTTATACAGTTACTCGGTTACGGTAACTCAGCCCCCGCTCTGTTGATTACCTTTTTCCTGCATGTTGGTAGGTAGGCAGTTTAACCAGAATAGCATCCCCTAACAGAAACATCTTGCCAATCATGGTGTTATCTTTTGTTTAGCAGTTAAAAAAATATACTGTATACAGTGCCTTGAAAAAGTATTTATACCCCTTGAAATTTTCCACATTTTGTCATGTTACAATCAAAAACTTAAATGTATTTTATTGGGATTTTATGTGATAGACCAACACAAAGTGACACATAATTGTGAAGTGGAAGGAAAATGATAAATGGTTTTCAACATTTTTACAGCTGCAAGTCTTTTTGGGGATGTCTCTACCAGCTTTGCGCATCTAGAGAGTGAAATTTTTGCCCATTTTTCTTTGCAAAATAGCTCAAGCTCTGTCAGATTGCATGGAGAGCATCTGTGAACAGCAATTTTCAAGTCTTGCCACAGATTTTCAATTGGATTTAGGTCTGGACTTTGACTGAGCCATTCTAGCACATGAATATGCTTTGATCTAAACCATTCCATATGTAGCTCTGGCTGTATGTTTAGGGTCGTTGTCATGCTGGAAGGTGAACCTCCAAACCAGTCTCAAGTCTTTTGCAGACTCAGACTCTTAACAGGTTTTCTTCTAAGATTGCCCTGTATTTGGCTCCATCCATCTTCCCATCAATTCTGAACAGCTTCCCTGTACCTGCTAAAAAAAAGCATTCCCCACAACATGAAACTGCCACCACCATGTTTCACAGTGGGGATGGTGTGTTCAGGGTGAGGTGCAGTTTTTATGCCAAAAAGTCAAATTTTGGTCTCAACTGACCAGATAACCTTCTTCCACATGTTTGCTGTGTCCCCAACATGGCTTCTCGCAAACTGCAACCAGGACTTTTTATGGCTTTCCTTCAACAATGGATTTCTTCTTATCACTCTTCCATAAAGGCCAGATTTGTGGAGTGCATGACTTATAGTTGTCCTGTGGACAGATTCTCCCACCTGAGCTGTGGATCTCTGCAAGCTCCTCCAGAGTTACCATGGGCCTCTTGGCTGCTTCTCTGATTAATGCTCTCCTTGCCCGACCTGTCAGTTTAGGTGGACAGCCATGTCTTCGTAGGTTTGCAGTTGTGCCATACTCTTTCCATTTTTGGATGAGGGAGTGCTCCGTGAGATGTTCAAAGATTGGAATTTTTTTTTAACCTAACTTTGCATTCTTCAACTTCTTCAACTTTATCCCTGACCTGTCTGGTGTGTTCCTTGGCCTTCATGATGCTGTTTGTTCACTAAGGTTCTCTAATGCCGCGTACACACGACCGGACTTTCCGGCAAACTAGGTCCGACGGTCTTCCCGACGGACTTTCGGCAGAGTTCTGATGGACTTTCAGAACAAATGGACTTGGACACACACGAACGGACTAAGTCCAGTCAAAAGTCAGTTCGTTTTGTACGTGATGATGTAAACGGGACAAAAAAAGGAAGTTCAATAGCCAGTAGCCAATAGCTTCCTTTGCGTCGTATTTGGTCCGTCGGACCAGCACACAGACGAACGGTTTTCCCGATTTTTAGGCCGTCTGACAGATTTGAAACATGTTCTATTTCTAGGTCTGTCTGATTATTTTCCCCAAAAAACGATCGGACTAGCCCACACACGATCGGATTGTCCGATGGACTAATCCCGTCGGACCTAGTTTGCTGGAAAGTCCGGTCGTGTGTACGTGGCATAAAGAAACCTCTGAGGGATTCACAGAACAGCTGTATTTATACTGAGATTAAATTAAAAAAAAATTTAATGGACTGTATTTACCAATTAGGTGACTTCTGAAGGCAGTTGGTTCCACTAGATTTTAGTTAGGGGTATCAGAGTAAAGGGGCTGAATACAAATTTTTTTTTTAGGTACACCTTTTTTTTTAGGTACACCTTGCTAGTACCGGGTTGGACCCCCTTTTGCCTTCAGAACTGCCTTAATTCTTCTTGGCATACAGTAGATGTAACAAGGTGTTTGAAACATTCCTCAGAGATTTTGGTCCATATTGACATGATACCATCACGCAGTCGCTGCATATTTGCCGGCTACACATCCCAAAGGTGCTCTATTGGATTGAGATCTGGTGACTGTGGAAGCCATTGGGGTACAGTGACCTCATTGTCATGTTTAAGAAACCAGTTTGAGATGATCTGAGCTTTGTGACATGGTGCATTATCCTGCTGGAAGTGGCCATCAGAAAATAGGTACACTCTCATAAAGGGATGGACATGGTAAGCTACAATACTCAGGTAGGCCGTGGTGTTTAAACGATGCTCAATTGATACTAGGAAGGCCCAAAGTGTGCCAAGGAAATATCCCCCACAATATTACACCACCACCAGCCTGAACCTTTGATACAAGAAAGACAAAAACAGAACATTCCATAGCTCAACTCACCAGCCAGTCTGCCAACTGACCAAACTAACCTGTCCAACAGTCTGCGTTAAAAACAGGGGTTTAGTTAGCATGCATTTGCAAACGCATGCATAAGCTGCAAGGCCTCTTCATGGCACCCTGTGTATGCTTGCAGTCCTAACGCTAATGAATGTATAACCGTCTCCACAATGGAAGCACATGCATTAAATGAATAGATGAGGGCCAGGTGGGCCTGGAGGCAGCCCAATCCTCCTTAAAGGCTTATAAATTCATTAGTATTAGGACTGCAAGCATACACAGGGTGCTGTGAAGAGGCCTTGCAGCTTATGCATGCGTTTGCAAATGCGTGTTAACTAAACCCCTGTTTTTAACGCAGACTGTTGGACAGGTTAATTTGGTCTGTTGGCAGACTGGTTGGTGAGTTGAGCTATGGAATGTTCTGTTTTTGTCTTTCATGTGTTTGACCTTCCATGTGCTCCTTGCTGTGAAGGCCAGTTATAGGTGGGGGCAGGGGCCTTTTGATTTGTAACCTTTGATACAAGACAGAATGGATCCATGCTTTCATGTTGTTTATGCCAAACTCTGACCCTACCATCTGAATGTCACAGCTGAAATCGAGAATCAGATCAGGCAACATTTTTCCAATCTTCTATTGCCCAATTTTGGTGAACCTGTGTGAATTGTAGTCTCAGTTTCCTGTTCTTAGCTGACAGGAGTGGCACCCTGTGTGGTCTTCTGCTGCTGAAGCCCATCTGCTTCAAGGTTTGATGCGTTGTGCATTCAGAGATGGTATTCTGCATACCTTGGTTTGTAACAAGTGGTTATTTGAGGTACTGTTGCCTTTCTATCACTTCGGACCAGTCTGCCCATTCTCCTCTGACCACTGACCTCAACAAGGCATTTTCGTCCACACAACTGTCGCTCACTGGATATTTTCTCTTTTTGGTTCTTTGTAAACCCTAGAGATGGTTGTGTGTGAAAGCGTCTGGTATTGATGTGGTTAAAGGAGAAGTAGGGCCAAACCTCTTTTGGCTCTACTTCTCTTGTGGGTCACAGGAGTGCACTTTGGTCTGCGATTTACGCCCGCTCCCAGACAAATCTGAGCTTGGCCTTAATGCCGATGGATGTCTTCCGTTGTCTGGCAGTGCCATTATTCACAGCAAAACTGTGATTTTGTTGCATGATTGTGCTTAAAATGTTAGTATCGTGCTGCAGTCCTGTCCCTTGTAGGGGTACGACATGTCAGATGGCAAGCTGCCCAGATGAAAATTCTATATGACTAACTGATAGAAACCAGCTTGAATTTAATAATTGTGTACTTTAAATTGTCCTTCTGGTGATCGCTTACAGATGATACATAACTGAGACGTTACATCACTCCTCTTAGATTTGCTACTTATAGTGATATATTTACTTGTAACTGTACATTGTGATAAAGCTCTGTGCAAAGCTTTTATTTTTTAATGTCCCAGTTGAAATGACATCATATGGTTCTATAGACAATGAGTTGTTCTATGTGTAGTGTTCAGAGATCATGCCTAGAGTTGGCTGGGACTTCATTGCAGTGTACAGCACTTTACTCCGATGTGAATATACAATGCATTCATAAAGTATTCAGTCTCCCCTTTACTTTTTTTAAATTTTGTTATGTTGCAGCCTGATACAGTTGCTCAAATTAATTTTTTCCTCATCAATCTACGCTCCTTACCCCATAATGACAAAGCGAAAACAGGATTTTATAAATGTCTGTGAAAAACTAAAATATCACATGTACTTAAGGATTAAAACCCTTTACTCAGTACTTTATTGAAGCATCTTTTGGCAGCAATTACAGCCTTAAGTCTTTTTGGGTATAACGTGACACTTGGATTGGGGGATTTTCTGCCATTCTTCTTTGTAAATCCTCTCAAGCTCAGTCAGGTTGGATGAGAATTGTCGGTGGTCAGCCATTTTCAGGTCTCTTCGGAGATGTTTAATAGGGTTCAAGTCATGGCTTGGGGCGGAGCGACGTGCTGACATCACCATCTCCCTTGTGTCCCGGAAGAACGGGTTTGTTTGGTTGTGTGTTGGCCGACACACCAAACTTAAGGCGTATTAATCTACACATTGTTGTAGGTGCATTTTATTTTATTAAACAAACAAAGGATTTTACACTATGTGGAGTTTTCTGTCTATTTGTTGAAACTTCATATCCAATTCACCGAGTGATATTTGAAATGCGGATGAGTGTTGTGATGTGGATAAAGGCTCGGGCAGGGTTATAAGCCACAAGCGCAGATTGACCCCCTGTAATAAGGGGTCTATAGGAGCTGGTAAGCATTTTTTTCAGCTTTTGGTGGAGGCACTGCGGCACAAGGTGATGGATGGTGGAGATTGACACAAAGACGTTTTAGACCTACTGTCATAATATTTGCACATTCACCTGTGGACAATTTGTTTATTTTTAACTTTTTTTTTTTTATCGTGAATATGTAGCACGATTCTATTTATTTTTATTTTTATTCAAGTCAAGGCTCTGTCTGGACCACTCTAGGACATTCACAGAGTTGTCCCTAAGCCACTCCTGTGTTTTCTTGGCTGTGTGCTTAGTATCTTTGTCATGTTGGAAGATGAACCTTCAGTCCAGTCTGAAATACTGAGCACTATAGAACAGGTTTTCATTGAGCAGATCTCTGTTCTTTGCTCCATTCAAATTTCCCTCAACCCCGATCAGTCTCCCAGTCCCTGCTGCTGAAAAACAACCCACAGCATGATGCTGCCACCACCATGCCTCACTGTTGGGATGGTATTGGGCAGGTGATGAGGAGTTCCTGGTTTCCTCCAGACATAATGTTTAGAGTTGAGGCCAAACAGTTCAATCTTGGTTTCATCAGTCCTTCAGGTGCTATTTTGCAAATTTCAAGTGGGTTTTCACGTGTTTTGCACTGAGGAGAGGCTTCTGTCTATCCACTCTGTCATAAAGCCCAGATCAGTGGATGGCTGCAGTGATGGTTGTCCTGGAACTTTATCCCATCCCCATACAGGATCTCTGGAGCTCAGTCAAAGTGACCATCAGGTTCTTGGTCACCTCTCTTACTAAGGCCCTCCTCCCCCGATTGCTCGGTTTGGCCAGGTGACAAGAACTTGGATAAGTCCTGGTTGTGCCAAACTTCTTCCATTTGAGAATTATGGAGGCCACTGTGCTCTTGGGAACCTTTAGTGCAGCAGAAATGTTTTTGTAGCCTTCCCCAGATCTGTGCCTTGTAATAATCCTCGTGGTTTTTGCTCTGATACAGTATGCATTGTCAGCTGTGAGGCCTATTATAGAGAGGTGTGTGCCTCTCCAAACCTGGTCCACAGGTGGACTGGACTCCAAACAAGGTGTAGAGACATCTTAGCTTCAATCAAGAAAAATGGGAGGCACCTGAGCTAAATTTCAAGTGTTGTTGCAAAGGGTCTGAATACATATGCTAATGTGATAATTCAGTTTTTCCTTTTTCCTACATTTGCAAACATTGCTAAAATTCTGTTTTCACTTTGTCATTATGGAGTACTGAGTGTAGAATAATGACAAAAATAATTTATTTAAACAACTGTAGTACCTGGCTAAGACATAACACAATTGAAAAAAGTGTAGGGGACCTGAATACTTTATGAATGCATTTTATTGTGCATTTAGAATTTAAAGCTGGAGTTTAGCTAAAAAAACGAAATCACTGCAGCAGTGCTGGTCCTCTTCCTGTCTTTGAACTTTTAGCACTGCGCTGGTTAACAGCTTCAGGCAGGACAACAGTACAGATGGTCCAAGAAGATGTCCCACCATTCCTCAGTCACAGGATTCCCTTTCCTCATTCACAGATTGTGCTACAAGCTGTGTAATCAATTAACTTTTCTCAATGGAGGAGGAGGGAGGGAACATGTCCTGAAGACCTGAAGCTGGTAACCATTGCATTGTCTTCAGTGCAGGTGTTGTGAGTCTCATCAATACAAGTGATGTGACTAAAGCTGTAGGGATTTTTATAGGTTAAAGTGGTTGTAAACCCAATGTGAAAAAAAACTACCACCTGCAAGACAAAGGCATAATGAGCTAGTATGCATAGCATACTAGCTCATTAAGTAATACTCACCTGAAATCGAAGCCCTCGCTGCGGTGCCCGTACACAGCACCGGCCGGTGACATCACTCCCGGGGGTTACTTCCGGGTATCGTGGCTCCGGCGCTGTAATTGGCCGGGGCCGCGTTGACGTCATGACGCATGCACGCGGGAGCTGCCGGTAACGGCAAAGTCTAACTGAAGCAATGGCACGTACATGCCATTACTTCAGTTTGCTTCATTGCGCATGTGCCAATGACGTCGGCACATGCAAATACAGGGGATATCTCCTAAACCGTGCAGGTTTAGGAGATGTCCTGGGTAGCTACAGATAAGCCTTATTATAGGCTTACCGGTAGCAAAAAGTGGTCTGTAAGGGTTTACAACCACTTTAAAATTCAGCTTTAAAGCTAGCCAGAATAGTAAATGCTGAATAAATCCACCCTTGAAGCTGTTAGAGGAAAATTCGAAATCCCCCTTTATAATTTCTTGCTTGTGACCCTCTTGCCTTCCATTTAGGCATTCTGTGGTGCATATGATCCCCAGAGATAACATCAGAGAAACATCAAGCAACTAGTGCTATGTTTCTGTAGTGTGATGCAATACCAGCTGCCCAAACTACAACCCCAGCACTTGTAATGGCTTTTCCATTCAAAGACAGGCTAAAAGAAGGAACAAGGATGTACACATCTTGAGTTCCAACAATATGCTCAGAGCTGTCTGCATTCTGATGTTTCATGGTGACAATGAGGGGAAACCACCTCATTGATATGATGGACAGCCCAGCCATTGGTTGTCTGCCATATTTTATGATGTTGTGTTATGAAAAAAGAGGGCAAAAATATACACCGATTAGCTATAACTTTATGGCCATTGACTGTTTAAGTGAATAACATTAAATATCTCATTACAATGGCATCTGAAAGTCGGTGGGATATATCATGCAGAAAGTAAACATGTTGTCCCTAAAGTTGTGTATTGAAAGCAGAAAAATTGGGCATCTACCCACTGATTATCAATGCATTTTATCTTGTCACTTAGGTAAATACCAAAAAGTGGCCATACACTGTTCCGTTGTTTGGTTACTGATAAAGCAAAATTCACTTAGTGGGTAGCCTTGTCTACCTCCTGTTGCCCAAAATTCTATGAAGGAGCCAGACAGAAAAATGTATGGCTGTTCATTGGCTACATCCAGTCAGATACACAGATGCAGCCTCTGATCAGGTATTCTGATAGCCGGTGCCAACGGATGTCATAATATAATAGCCTAGCAGGGGGATTGTATATAACAGATGTCCATCTCTGTTATATTGCATGGATGGAGGAATATTAGATTGGTCAATTTAAGGCTGCTGGTGTCCTTAGTGGCCATTAATGTTTGCAAAATGGAAGGCCATGTATCCTAGGTCCTAAGTACCACACTACAATGTTCTCAGAAAGGAAGGTTGTCCAAAATCCAGCTTCAAGAAGCTGAAGTCCTACCTGTAAGCAGGCCCACTGTCAGAAATCATGGTGCCCTGTACAGTCTAACTGATGGGGCCTCCCCTTTGACCCTGGCCCCACCTCCAAACAAAATGCATTGCACACCCAGCAATGCATATTTGCAGCGTGTGGGCATTAAAGCCCAGCTTTTTGCCTCCGCACATATGTGTTTCTGGGGCGTGAAGGGGTAAAGGGGAGTGGTTGGGTGGCAGTAAATTCACAGCTCTGCTACACCTTTTTACTACCCCCCCTTCCCCAAACTCAAGTGTAAATTAGCATCCCGCTGCGCTTATGATAATCAAAATGACGATAATAGGAGGAGTATGTGGAAACAGTTATTAACGTCGCTCACACAGCTGAACTGTGTACTTTTGCCCCAAAAAAGAATATAAAGTCCTTCCTTTTGCGCTCACCTCCTGGGCCCCTCTGTTTACCTGATGAGGCCCAGGAAAACATAATTATACACCCCCCTAAGCAAGTAGGAAGGGGGGATGTATTTTAGTAAGTACTATTTTTTTTTTTTTTTTTTTTAATTAGCAGAACTGAACTGTAAAGCTGCCCGGGCCCCCCTGTTGAGCTGAAGGGCCTGGGCCCAGTACAACATGCCTGTTGTACTGCCTTATCAGTGGCCCTGCCTGTAAGCACTTAAAAAAACCTGGATGAAACTGGCTACAACAGGTATATAAAATCAGATTAAAATGAATGTACTTTCTGACATTAGCAGCATATCTTGATTAAAACGCAAGGCCATCTAAATCAAATTATAGGTCGGGTTCTATCACATTAGTAACACCTAAAGAATTAGGAGTTTTATGTTAAAGGGGTTGTAAACCCTTGTGTTTTTTTTTGTTTTTTTTTAAATAAACATATCATACTTGCCTCCCCTGTGCAATTCGTTTTGCACAGTGTGTTCCCGAACCTCGTCTTCTGGGGTGTCCCGGCAGCGCTTGCGGCTCCTCCTCGCATCGGTAAACCCCCTGGGAGAAGTCCTCTCCCTGGGGTTTACTTTGCGTGCGCGCTTCTGAGTCCAGCATTTGCGTGCATAGACAAATAATGCTGGCCTCTGCCCCGCCCCCTGGTGCCTGCGTCATTGGATTTGATTGCCAGCAGCGGGAGCCAATGGGATGCATTAAGGTAAAAAAACTTCTGACACTGACCGGCCCCTCAACCCCCCCATTTTACTCACCTGAGCCCGTTCGTTCCCTCGGCGGAGACGCACTCACCTTCTCTGCCCGGGGTTTTCGGCTCATGATTGGATAGATTGATAGCAGTGCAGCCATTGGCTCCCGCTGCTGTAAATCAAATCCAATGATGCGGGCGCTGGGGGGCGGGGCCGAGTCCAGCATTCTGTGTCTATGCATGGAAATGCTGGACTCACTTCTCCCAGGGGGTTTACCGATGTGAGGAGGAGCCGCAAGCGCCGCTGGGGGACCCCAGAAGACGAGGTTCGGGGCCACACTGT
This sequence comes from Aquarana catesbeiana, assembly GCF_042186555.1. Classification (NCBI taxonomy): domain Eukaryota; kingdom Metazoa; phylum Chordata; class Amphibia; order Anura; family Ranidae; genus Aquarana; species Aquarana catesbeiana. The sequence goes on from NC_133325.1 coordinate 707,110,454, forward strand.
GCAAAACTATGCACAGTGGAGGTAAGTATGATATGTTTGTTATTTAACAGAGGTTTACAATCACTTTAATTTGTGTCCCAACTTTTTTTTGAACTGGAATATATAGTAGCTTTGTTCTTCTCAAAGTGTTGGTGCAGTATGCCAGAGTTATTGAGGACAGGGCTCACGATTTATGGTAGAACGCTATTATGGGAAGATTAGCTTGTTCTTGGCATAGTTAGTGGGCACTAGAAAGCGTACCACCTGATGAAGGTGTCCTTTTATTTAAGTTCCCAGGACATTTTGAAAAAGGCAGTGGATTTATTGGACTCTCTTGCAAAGGATAGTGCTGGAATTTTGGAAATATACACAAGGAATCAAATCCACAGAACCAATTATGAGTTTGTGGACAAAGTCCTCGTCAAGGCTACAGAAGCATTCAATGCACACAGGGCATTGTAGTAACATTGCAGAGGCATGTACATAAGCTAACATTCCATAAAAGTACTGTATTTATTGAAAATCGGGTGCAAATAGCGTGCCTGTTATATGGCAATACTTCAATTTTAGTTGACTCAAGGGGACGGGGAGGGGGGTGGGACGAGCACCGTCAGATTACATACAGTGAGAATCTCCTGTTTACTTGGCGGCCTCTGTAATAGGAAGTCCTGTCTCCTGGGCCACCATTGGACCACTGTTCTGTCCATCATAGGAGATTCTCACTGTATGTATTATGTCGGCACTAGTCCCCCCCTCTAGGCTGCAGATGGGCATCAATCAGGCTGCACTGATGGCAGTGGTGAGGCTGCTGCATTGATGGCAATGGTGAGGCTGCTGCATTGATGGCAGTGGTGAGGCTGCTGCATTGATGGGACTTTTGAGGCTGCAGATGGGCATTGATCTTGCTGCATTGATGGCAATGGTGAGGCTGAAGATGGGCACTGACCCTTATTTTGCTTCAAAGATCCTTATTTAAAAATTTTAAAAAGTTTTTTTCCTGAAACTATCCTCTTAAAATGAATGTGTGTGTTATACGCCAATAAATACGGTAATTCTTGGTCCCTGGGAATAATCGTGACTTTGTAGCCAACAGGGCACAGGTCAAGTGTTCTGGGTTTAATATCCATGAGGGATACTTTTTGAGCAGATCTTACTATTTCCCCCAATTGGTCTTCTCACTGTGCTTTCTTTCGCAATCCAAATGTTAAAGTCAGACTATATTAGTGACAGAGTTGGTGTATCTAGGACTGTGGTTTGACATGCAAAATCGTGTGTAGCGGGGACTGATGGAGAAGGTTCTGTGTATGCTGCAAAGCACTGCATACTCTTTTGGTGTTCTATTAATTTGGGAAGTAAATAATGTCTAAGGCAAATGTTATGATGATGGTATACAACTCAACAAAGTTTATACCACCAGTGTACAGTATACCAAGTTCTCAAATAACCAGACTTATACATTTACAAAAGGTTTTCCTAGGTCCAAGCAGTGTTTGTGATGGCGTCAGTGACATCTCTTCCAGTAAATGGTCGTCCTTTGTTTTGTAGCTTTGCGTTGCTGAAATTTTATCAGCTGTTTCCAGTGAAGGGACCACCTGCTCACATTATTGCCACAGTCCCTTTCTGCAGAGAGCGTTGTAGTTGGTTGTTTTGGCAATTGTTTCACAATAAATATGAGCTCATTTATTGTAAGAGAGGACTTGTTTCATATCGTGTACATGCTGGTGTTGCTGTATAGGCTGACGTCTTCTCATTTGGGAGAACAGGTGTATGACTTCATAGTTCAGCGCTAGAGCTGTGTAAAGAAAGAGGTGCTTTACAGAGTGCACTTAACAGTTTCTGGTGAGTCCTCTTTGGCTAGAAACATAGTCGTATATGATTTGGATAGTGTTCTACAGCTCTTCTTACTCTAAATCCACCTTCTTAAAGAATCAGGAATCTCAGCTTTTACCATGTTTTCCCCTTTTTTCCCAAAGACAAATGCAGGAAGAAAATGCACAACACTCAAGCGGTTCCGTCACAACTAGCTACTATGTTAAAGCAGTATGAAAGGAGTTGTAAAGGCGCAAGGATGTTTATCTTCATGCATTCTATGCATGAAGATAAAAAACCTTTTGTGTCTGAATGGACACACGGAGCTCTGACGCGGCTCGGGTGCCCCCATAGTGAGCTGCTGGCTGGGGGGGGGACTCGATAGGAGGGAGGGGCTAGGAGCAGCAAAGAGAGACCCGAGAAGAGGAGGATCTGGGCTGCTTTGTGCAAAACCAACTGCATAAAGGAGGTAAGTGTGGTGGTGGTGGTGGTGTGAGTACACTGATTTATGTTGGCAGCTCCTTATTTGATACAATTATTATTGTGGTTTTGCGCATTAGTTTTCACTTATTTTGTCTCCATCGAACATTTGTTGTCGGACTTTCCACCAACAAATGTTGGCTAGCAGGTTCTCAAATTTTCCGCCAACAAATTTTGTTGTCGGGCTTTCCGATCGTGTGTACACAAGTTCTTCGGACAAAAGTCCACGCATGCTCGGAATCAATGCTCACCAAATACAACATTAGCAGAAGAAGCCCAAAGGGTGGCGCATGACTATTGAACTTCCTTTTTATTGGCTCACTGTACGTCTTGTACGTCACTACGTTCGCAATTGTTGGCCAACATTTGTGTGATCGTGCGTATGCAAGACAAGTTTGGGCCAACAACCTTCGGACAAAGATCCACGGTTTTGTTGTCGGAAAATCCGATCGTGTGTACGGGGCATTAAACAATAAGTACTTTGCTGCCAGGTGAAAATAAAGGTAAAAACCTAAAAATGAAAACTAACCAACTATGAAATAAAACTTATCAATCCACACTTAAGGTTTGGTAATCAGTATTATACTACATTTTTGTTTTTGGGTTTAATACCGCTTTAAAACTTAACATTTTTTACATTTTACATATGGTTTCTAGCCTATTGTGTACCTTCTCAGAGTGTCATACATTAACTGGGTTCTTGCAGAACTTTTTTTTTTGCCCTGGTTGCCATACAGATGTAAGGTCTGCAGCAGCGTGGAGGAAGTCTTGTATGGCCACAATTCTTTAAAATGTCTCTGAAGTCATCGAAAAGCTGCCAAGGTGCCAGTAGTATATCCCAGCCAGCACCCCCATATTTTTTACCTTGGAAGTCGCACATTCCTGAAGAACTCTTGTAAGACAATGTCCACCATGCAAAATTTTTGAAAGTATGGGCTCCTTGGTGGTTGTATGCTCTCCCCACCCTGCACCCAACCAGCCTGGGCACTTTATAATTTCTATGGATATGACCCAAGTCTGTAGTACCTCCCCTAATTGCCCCCCATGCTCCCCCCCCCTTTTTGTTTTCGTCCTGTTTTCTCTCTCTCTACCTTCCTCGTCAGTCCACCCCTCAGGTTTCCCTACGACATAACCCTGAGCCATGGCTTTGGTAACTTATGTGGACCCACAGCCCTCGTCGTGTGGTCATCTAGTGTTTAAATGAATGCTGCACAAGACTTCACTCATGTTTGCATGACTTGTTTCTCATTGTCTAATTGTGTAGGTGATTCGCTGTATTATTACCTTTTGAGCGCAACAATAAAAATGATTGTACCGGAAAATGTCCACCAGATACAACAATAAAGATTGTAAACCCACCCCCTCCTGCCTCCTCCGCCTTGCTATTTACCCTTTACAGTAAATGGCGGTGGGGGGTTGGTTCTAGGTAATTGACCACAGGAGCTGATCCAAATTAGTATATTGTCCTGGGATTGAGGGCTCTAAGGTAATGTTGCCCCATTTTTGGTGTCAGTTTGAGGAATAATGCCCCACTGTTGGCGTCGGTGGGAGAAATGTTGCCCCATTGCTGATGTCAGTAGCAGGAATTCTGCTCTATTGTTGGTGTAAGTGGGGGGAAAACTGCCTCAAGGGCCGGAGAAAGGTAAGCAAAGGGCCGCAGTTTGGAGACGACTGCTCTACAACCTATTTTAGTTAAGTTTAATGTTTACTCTTAATATCTCAAGATTTTTTATAAATGTTTATTTTTTTCTCTTTCGATGTTCTGAATTTAAAAATGCTCAAATACTTTAGTCTGTTGTTGTGGAAACACTGTGGTGGGGACTTTGTTTAAACTGGTCCAGCTTCCTATATCTTTATTATTTCATGTTGGCAGCCAAGTGTCTAGTCAGACGAAGCTGTCCAGCTGCATTAGATCATTTCCTTTGTTGTGTGAGCAGTTAATAGCCGAGTAGCGTTTTATTTTTTCTTCATATGTCGTGTTTCAGGAAAACTGCAATGTTGTGTTGTATGGAAAGATTGTTTCTGTGTGTCTTTAGAGCTTATCCATACTCAATGTATCTTAAAATGTCACTTTTATAAGTACTTGTGTAATACATAATAACATGGAGAATGGTGGGGTTGCACTGCTGATCTCTCTTTCTGAAAATATGTGTGGTTACAATTGCCCTTACAGAGCACTCAAGGATTTTAAGCTACCGAGGAGCTCTGCAGAGTAGTCAGATCTGTATGCAGACACCTGGGTTTAGATTCTTCGCAGAGTTACTTAGTAGACAACTCTTGCCACTGTCACTTTTCCTTGACAGCTTAGTCTGGAGGCAACTGTGAAGCAGAATATGAAGAAATGCTTGTGACATTAAGACGAATATACAAAATTCAATTTTTAAATGAATGAACCAGATGTTATCAGAATACAATATTTTTCTCAGTAGTCACCCAATTGGACCACTAAAAGTGTATATCCAGCTTTTGCCTGAGACACACTCCATGTTATAGCTCAGACGTGTCCTCGTCTTTTACAATACTTTTGTAAAGAACAGAGGGACCCCCTGTCCACCTCTTGGATGCAGTGTTTGATGGATTGAAGTTGTGCCATAAAATATAATGGTACACTTTATTGTACACTTTTACCAGCAGGTGGCTCCACAGGTTGAATTTCAAGTACAGGTAAAATCTGGTCACTGTGTGAGTAGGGGGAACCCCTCTTAATTATGCACAGAGGGACCAGAAAAGAATCAGGTTTCCTGGAAATGCTTTTTAAAATAAACTGGTACTGTATTATGGTCCCACGCTGACCTGACCTCACTGCAATACTTTGAATAATAACATTGCAGCAGAAATGCATACTGAAGAAGCCACTGCCTTGATGTCCCTGTTGTTAGTCAAATGAATGTTTATTTAAGACATTTTCAGAGTATAACAAGAAATAAGACAACAGATCGACATACAAAACCTTGTAAAATGTTACATTGTAGTCAAAAAAGAATGCCAAGGAGAAACATTTGGGCAATAGAAAGCACATTGGTACCAGTGAATATTTTTAGGTCAATAGAAACCTACGCCTTTACCAACAAAATGACTACAATCGCATATGAATAAATCATAATAAAGTGGTTGTAAACCATTGCAGTAGAAAAAAAAAAACTTTACCCTGTAAGATATTTGTGCAGTGTGCTAGTATGTATTGGATGCTAGCACATTATGAAATACTAACCTTAGAATGAAGCCCTCCAGCGGTGCGCTGGCACCACTGATAGGGCTTCCATCTTCCCCTGGTCTTCCTTTCGGGAGACATTGATTTTACCAACAGGTAAGCCTTATTGTAGGCTTCACCTGTAGGTAAAAATCACAAAGCAGACTTTACTACAGCTTTAGGGCAGTTTCACACTGGAGCGTTGGGTGCGTCAGCGGTAAAGCGCTGTTATTTTTAGTGGCGCTTTTCGACCACTAGCGGGGTGCTTTTAACCCCCGCTAGCAGCCGAAAAAGGGTTAAAAGCCGCTTCGGTGGTGCTGCCCGTTGATCTTTCGAAAATCATATCAAAGAATTTTCGTACGAATTTCGCACCATTGGTGGGCTGCATCAATGGCTGATTTTCGTGCAGCAATGTATGGTGGAAGACCAGATATAGTGAATGCAGGGTCCTGGGTTTAGTAACACTTTAAGTACAGTCTCAAACATCATTAAAGGGCCGCACGTAAAATTCAGTTCGTTTTCAGTGTCAGAGACAGCAGACACACAACAGAATATAGTCACTATGGGCATGATACAACAAGACGGTCAGAGACTGTGGGCATAATACAGGAGAAGGTCAGAATGTGAACATGATACAGGAGATGATCAGAGATTGCGCACGTACCACAGGAGACTGTGAGACTTGTATTGAATTTGTTGGAGAATGGACACATGCTTCAGGAGGCATAGAAGAGATATAGACTGCAGACATATTACATGAGGGTGCTAGAAATCACTACTATAACATGGCCATAGAGAAACTCAGATTAGTGTGTGCAGGTTGGGCACCAGGGAGATATATAATGTTCCTTCTGGCTTCTCCCCTGGGAGCTACATAAAGGTGTATAAAGGGAGGAGGTAAAGACACTTGACCAGAACGGATAATAATTGGAGACTGCCAGAAGAGGAGAGGCCTATGAGGTGCATGGAGGAAGGAGGCTGTGTTATGCCCTGTACACACGGTCGGATTTTCCAACGGAAAATGTGTGATAGGACCTTGTTGTCGGAAATTCCGACCGTGTGTAGGCTCCATCACACATTTTCCATCGGAATTTCCGACACACAAAGTTTGAGAGCTTGCTATAAAATTTTCCGACAACAAAATCTGTTGTCGGAAATTCCGATCGTGTGTACACAAATCCGACAGACAAAGTGCCACGCATGCTCAGAATAAATTAAGAGACAAAAGCTATTGGCTGCTGCCCCGTTTATAGTCCCGACGTACGTGTTTTACGTCACCGCATTCAGAACGATCGGATTTTCCAACAACTTTGTGCGACCGTGTGTATGCAAGACAAGTTTGAGCCAACATCCGCCGGAAATTGTTGTCGGAATGTCCGATCAATGTCCGACCGTGTGTACAGGGCATTAGTGTATTGACTCTTCTTGAAGTAGTCAAATAAGTGACCTTTACGCCTAGAATGGACTCCCTGAGTTTTAGTAGTCTATATCTTCCAGGGAGGTTCAGAGCCAATCACTTTTTAATATCTACACGATGGCCTCAGGAAGAAATTTGGTACCAAGTAGATCAGCAGGTCAGTATTTGGAGTTCTCTACAGCTCAGATATTTTGTGTCTTCTACTGCTATCCCACAAAACATCAAGTGTGTCCTCCTTTTTTAGGCGGTCTGCAAATCAAGACTTTATATTAAGCATTTCATTTTTCTGTGCTTTTATCTGCAAAGTTTTTTCAGCGTCGTAAATCCTCCAAAATTATTTAGATTAGGTCATGTGACAAGCTTTTCATTATGATTGGCACTGAAGGGATATTGTAGCAGTGATTTCTTTTTTGGCAATAATAAAACAATAATAGAGAAGCTGCAGTGATCACACCATGGCTGATCAGATCTTTTACAATTCGCCACTGCAGCTGTGCTTTGAAATGGTGCACTTGTTCCAGCCTTGATCATATGAATAATGCTGGTCTCAGAGGTATGTTATAATCCAATGGGAAATGTGAGTGGGAAAACTATTTTTTTATAACTGCACCTAACTTTTATTACAGTATAGGCTCCCCTTACCTAAAAATGTACTTAGTGACAGGTTGTGAGCACATTCTATTTTCATTTTTTTTTTAATTATACAGGATTTATATTGCGCCAACAGTTTGTGCAGGGTTTTACAACGTGAGAGCAGACAGTACAATTACAATACAAGTCAATATGGGAGGAATGAGAGGGCCCTGCTCATTGGAGCTTACAATCTAGGAGGGAGGGTCAAGTGATACAAAAGGTAATAATTGTGGGGGATGAGCTGATGGAGAAAATATAAGTACAGTTAGGTGGAAATAGGCTAGGCTTTTCTGAAGTGAAAAGTTTTCAGGGATTGCCTAAAAGTAGATAGAGTAGGAGATAGTCAGACAGATTAGGGTAGGGAATTTCAGAAGATGGGAGAGGCTCGGAAGAAGTCCTGGAGACAAGCATGTGAGGAGGTGACAATAGAGCCAGAGAGCAGGAGGTCTTGAGAGGAACTTGGGAGAAAGATTTGGTTGGTATTTTGAGACCAGGTTGGTGATGTAGCGGGGGAATGAGTTGTGGATGGCTTTGTAAGTTATTGTTAGTCTTTTGAATTGAATTTGTTGGGCGAGTGGCAGCCAATGGAGGGATTGGTAAAAAGGGGTAGCAGACACTGAATGGTTGGTAAGGTGGATAAGTCTGGAAGCAGCATTCATGATGGAATAAATAGGGGATAGCCTATGTAAATGTAATCCCATTAAGAAGGAGTTGGAGTAGTCGAGGAGGGAGATGACCAGGCAGTGAACTAGGAGCTCTCTGATAGCATTGGTTAGAAAGGGACATATTTTGGAGATGTTGTGGAGGTTGAGGCGGCAAGCTTTGGAAAGTGATTGGATGTGGGGCCGAAAGAGTTCAGAGTCGAGGAATATACCTAGCACCCTCAATGCAGGGACAGGCTGATGGTTGTGCCCATGATCTTGACAGAGAAATCAAGAGAAAGGGCACATGGGGAGGAAATATTATGAGCTTGGTTTTGGAGAGGTTGAGTTTTAAGGAAGTGATGTGACATCCAGACTGATTGGTCATTAAATTAGTGATACGTGAGGACTCCGACGTTGTGAGCTGAGGGGTAGAGAGACAAACTTGAGTGTCATCAGCGTAGAAGTGATATTGAAAGCCATGGTAATATATTATATTTGGGAATGAATTATATAGCACTAACTTATAATACAGAAAATATAAAACTAATGGCATCATTCTATGCCATCATGAAATGCTAAGGAACTGGTGCAAACGCAGAAAGCAGACAAGGTCTAGCCCTGTAATGAAGTATACCAATCCAAGGTTTTCAGTCATTGTGTTATGGAGATGTGGGGATCGGCTAATTTGTTCTATGCACAAATGCTGGCTGGGCAACAACATACACAAGGAGCAGTGTCTATGCAATTTAGAATTAGCTGTCTTTCCCTGTACATCATGGGTTTGCAAAGAAAAAATGTGAAGAGGTTGTTATTAAAAAAAGTGCATTAGTGCAAAATACTATTAGGAAAAAAAAATGTTTCCTAGAGTTCCATCGCGAACCATTTTTATGATTTCAGAGTGGTAAGATGTGTGCATGGATTGTGTGTAGATGACAGGTACACTTTACACAAATATTTTTTTGTATCTGTGTGATGCTTCTTATGCTCATATGAATCAATACTACAATATTTTAAACCCTAAATGAGAATCCTTTGAAATAAATGAGACTGTGGCATGCGTATATTGTATGGAGAAAACAGGAAATGTTTTCTCAATCAGAAGAAATCCTGTTCTTAATAGCTTAACCAAGCAGTCTCAGAAACAGTTGGCTCAACATGGATCCATAAAAATTACATGATGAATAACCTGTCTGATTGGCTACTAAGAAGGCGTTTAGATCTCATTCTGCCATTAAAGATGCACTGCACTGAAAACAAATCCTTGAGATGTATTCCATGGTCAGTGGCTGCTGAGTTAAAATGTGCCATACCACACACCTATGTATGGGATTTAAACTTTTATATGAGGAAATTATTATGAGATAACATGAACACCCTTAAAATAATGCTTGCAGCTTACTGATCTCAAAGTGTCCTATTTGGCCTACGTGACCAAGCCCCTGCTCTGCACGCTACAAAAAACTCATGCCCTGTACACACGAGCTGTTTTGCCGTCGGAATACACTCTGAAGGTTTCTCTGACGGAGTTCCGCTCAAGCGGTCTTGCCTACACACGGTCACACCAAAGTCCGACCATCTAGAACGCGGTGACGTACAACACGTATGACGGGACTAGAAAAAGGAAGTGCAATAGCCAGTAGCCAATATCTTCCATCTCGTACTTGCTTCAGAGCATGCGTCGTTTTTGGTACGTCAGAACAGCATACAGACGAGCAGGTTTCCTGATAGTAATTAGTTCCGTCATAAAAATTTAGAACATGTTCTCTAAGTCCGTCTGAATTTTCGACGGAAAAAGTCCGGGGCATACACGCGGTCGCAATATACGATGAAAAGATCCCATCGGACTTTTTCTGATGGACATTCCGCTTGTGTGTATGCGGCATAACAAACTCTAAAGCAGCCCATAGATGACTCAAATTTCACCAGTGATGGAAGGAAAGGAAATCGTTCAATTTCCCCCATCAGAACAGGCAGTGTTCATAGGGTAAAGCCCCACAGTGCCATTGTAGTCTGCCGGTGGAGGGGGATTTTAGGGGTAAGGGACTGTGGAAAGCCTTCCTGGCCAGAAGAACACATTGGGGGTTATTTACTAAAGGCAAATCCACCTTGCACTGCAAGTGCTCTTGAAAGTGCAGTCACTTTAGATCTGAGGGGGACATGCAAGGAAAATAAAAAACAGCATTTTAGCTTGCACATGATTGGATGATAAAATCAGCAGAGCTTCCCCTCATTTCAGATCTTCCCCTCATTTCTACAGCGACTGCACTTCCAAGTGCACTTGCAGTGCAAAGTGGATTTGCCTTTAGTAAATAACCCCCAATGATTACTGCCGGTGGCTACAGCCACCGGCAGTAATTGAATGTAATAAATGCGACAGCCTGGTTGTACCCAAGTCAATCGATGGATCGACTCATGTACAATCAGCCTGCCCTTACGTGGATCTCGGCCTGTCCCTGCTGAACCGACCAAATTTCAATGCATGTGTGGCTGTAAATGATCACCCTGTAAAACAACCCATTCAGTTTAAAATATAAATGGAAAGGCAAAACATTTTTGTGTGTGTGTATGTGTGTGTATATATATATATATATATATATATATATATATATATATATATATATATATATATATATATAAAATACCCTTTTTCCCTTTTTTTTATAAGTGATCACATTCCCACTGTTCTCAGCTGTATAAGAGCTTGGGGAGGAGAAGCAGCGGTACAGCCGTGGCCAAAAGTTTTGAGAATGACACAAATATTCATTTTTACAATGTCTGCTGATTTAGTTTTTATGATGGCAATTTTCATATTCTCTAGATTGTTATGAAGAGTGATCAGATAAATTGCAATTAATTGCAAAGCCCCTCTTTTCCATGAAAATTAACTTAATCCCCCCAAAAAACATTTCTACTGCATTTGTGAAGAAGGCTTCAGGGCGCCCAAAAAAGTGCAGTAAGCGCCAGGACCGTCTCCTACAGTTGGTTCAGCTGTGGGATCGGGGCACCACCAGTGCAGAGCTTGCTTAGGAATGGCAGCAGGCAGGTGTGAGGGCATCTGCACGCATAGTGAGGTGAAGACTTTTGGAGGATGGCCTGGTGTCAAGAAGGGGAGCAAAGGAGCCACTTCTCTCCAGGAAAAACATCAGGGACAGATTGATTTTCTGCAAAAGGTACAGGGTTCGGACTGCTAAGGACTGGGGTAAAGTCATTTTCTCTGATGAATCCCTTTTCCTATTTTTTGGGGCAGCTGGCAAAAGCCTTCCCTGGAGAAGAAAAGGTGAGCGCTACCATCAATCCTGTGTCATGCCAACAGTAAAGCATCCTGAGACCATTCATGTGTGGGGTTGCTTCTCAGCCAAAGGAGTGGGCTCACTCACAATTTTGCTTAAGAACTGAGCCTTGAATAAAGAATGGTACAAAAGCATCCTCCGAGAGCAACTTCTCCCAACCATCCAAGAACAGTTTGGTGAGGAACAATACCTTTTCCAGCATGATGGAGCACCTTGTCATAAAGTGATAACTAAGTGGCTTGGGGGAACAAAACATCGAAATTTTGGGTCCATGGCCAGGAAACTCCCCAGACCTTAATCCCATTTGAGAACTTGTGGTGAACAAAATAACCCCACAAATTCTGACAAACTCCAAGCATTTATTGGAGTGGCCCAAAAGTTGATTGACAGCATGCCAGGGCAAATGGCAGAGGTCTTGGAGAAAAAGAGTCAACACTATAATATTGCCGCTTTGCATAAACTTAATGTAACTGTTTGACACATGAAATGCTTGTAATTATGGTTCAGTATAACATAGTAACATCTGACTAAAAGATCTTAAAACACTGAAGCAGCAGACTTTGTGAAATTGTATATTTGTGTCATTCTCAAAACTTTTGACCACAGCTGTACACTGAGCTTCCCAGTGAATGGCTGTGCAGGGGGGGCGTATCAGTACAAGTCTACTCATTGGAGGAGAGCATACTGAGTTCCCAGCATAGCTAGAGAACTGACCACGGTGTGCTATCCTGCATAGTTTGGTCAGTTTTTAATAGTAAAGGATGAGGACTGGCAGGAACACCAGGAATTTCACATAAAGGAAGCAATACAAAGAGAATAGGATGCTTTCTCATACAAGTACATGGTACAGGAGCCACATATCAGGAATATGAAATGTTGGGTTAACAAACGCTTTAAGGGGCCTGATCTGAAATTGGGGAAGGGGAATTCCCCATCAAGTACTCCAGTGGGACACCACTGAACACAGAAATAGGGATCAGGGGATAATTTACACCTGTTTAGAGGGTTAGTTCACCTTTACAAGACAACTTTCTGTGCAGTTAAAGGGCCCCAGTAGATAAAAACAGACTGTGCAGCTTTGACTAATGTTTTATAATGCACTTGCCATAGCTGTAGGCCGTTTTTGTATCTCCCGAAGCCTGGCTGAAAAACTCTCCTTTTATTGATGAGAAAATGCACCTGGAAAGCAAATTATTCAGCTGCTGAGATCCTTAATGTTTTCATCACTGCCATCTATAGATGCAATAAGGTGAAGACAGCGGGGTATCATATGACTGGAGGGTGTAGTTCCACATAGAGTCAGTGTGGAAAGCCTTCTCAAAGTGACTGCAATATTTAAAACTTGGACTACAGTCAACTGAGTCAGCTTTCAGATGTAAGCACAGCTGCAATGTTTCCCGGTTAGTAATAACAGTCCACAGATTTTGTTTGCTGCTTATGGTTATTCTTTAGTCTACATTAAATTAAAATTGCACACATTAAATTGTTGTTTAAAAAATGGATATATCGTAGTTTAGGTACTCGGAGAAATAAAGGGAGATGTGATATGAATAGATCCAACCAAGTGGATTTTCAGTTAAAGATGTTATCAGGGAAATAGTAAAACTCTTTCCACTGTTAGAATAGTTCTGTTCATTGATATACAGCCCTCAGCCCATTAACTTTTATAAGACAGTGGAAATGTCTGTTTGAGCGTTTATAAGCCTTGCTGACATGGACTCGCTGTTAGGAAAGTTGCTGCACGTTTTCTGAAAAATGAATTGTTATCTGGAGCAGCACCTCTCTTACAATCCGTCATCTCAGCTCAGCTAAGTGCTCAACATCCGGCTCCACACAACTGACTGCTCACTCTGCAAATCAATGAGCTGAAGGCTGTGAAGCTACGAACAGCCCCCCTTTAATTCTTTCCTGAAGAACCTTGTCAAGGTGGACAAACCCTGCTGCTTCCTGGTTTCTGGCCTAGGGCAGAATGATGTCATACATCCCAGGAGCCTTTTCTTTAATCTGGAGCAGAGGAGGAGGGGCTTTCTCAGCGGAGCACACCCACCTGACTACATGCCTGAGCGAAGGGAAGACCAATTCCAGGAAGTTAGTGCTACTTGAATCATCTGCCCTTACTCAAGATGGCTGAGGCTAGAAATGCTAGAGGGTGTTTTTCAAAGTGTTTTCTCAACAATATAAAGCATGGAGATATGGATAAATAGGTGAGCTTGCTTTTAATATTAAAAATGAATTAAAGGAGAAGTATGGCCAAAGTTTTTTGGCCATACTTCTCCTGTGGGTCACAAGAGTGTGACCTATTTTCAGCCAACAGCGGAGTAAAGTCTGCTGTTGGCTGACATCACAAAGCCGGTCAAGGCTCTGAAAAGATCCCAGTTATATAGTTGGGATCTGCCTAGACCGACAGCTGGTTGAGCCTCTCAGTGAGCCTCTGAGAGCCTGAGCCAACTGCTCCCGCCCCCTCCACAGCCCAGCACCCCAGCGAGCACTGGAGGGGCAGAGCAAAGGCCAGGGACTGATAGTCACCTGCTCTTTGCAGGCTGAGGACATGAGAGCTGAGCAATTGAAAATATTTGATCTCTCAGTTCTCGTTTTTAGAGGCAGCAGGGGAGAAATGCAGCTGGGATCGGTGCTGCAGTCATCTAGGCGAGTAAGATTTTTTTTTTAATTTTTATATTCCCACACTTTTCTCTTTTGAATAGCATTTTGCACCTGTAGTGCTTAGATACAGATAAAGGATATGCTCACCTCTTACAAAAAAAATAAAATAATTGTGCACTTATCTTTTTAAACAAAGTATTACACCCGCGATCAGCAGATTGCTGGTGCAATGTCAGGCTCCTGCACACTGCTTCCAGCTTTCAGCCTGTACCTCTGTATGGGCTGTTAGTTTGCAAACTGGAGGAAGCGTGAATGGACTAGGAGGGTGCTGATCAGCGTGCTCACGGGCCATTTAAATTACAAGCCCATCTGGCGCGGTTGCACATAGGACTTGTAATTTTCTCATTCACAGTTTCTGTGAATGAGTGATTCGGTTGTGCCAGTAGAGCCCCACACAGCTGTGCCGATTTTTAAATGTGACAGTGGGTGTGGGGAGAAGAACCCCCAACCTGCTGTCACATGGAAGGGGTGGTCTGAACACTTTAAATGCTACACCCTAAAAACAGCCTTTTAGTTCTGCTTTAAGGGTGGCTTTGTGATTTCATTATTTTTTTAATTTTTTTTAAATCACGCCGAATCTCTAGTATAAATATAATAAGACAATATTGTAAGTAATAAGCAGGCTGATTGCACTTGACTTGTTGAGCTTCCCCCTAAACTGATGTGTGAGTTGCTCATTTATTAGAACAGTTGCTCACTTAAATAGAGGTTTTATTTAGAACCAGCTCTTCCTGTCTTCCTTGAAACGAAGACGATGATGTAATTCGCTCTCTTCTTCTGTACACAGGATTTTCTCTGACTCTTGGAGAGACACGTCTTAAATAGCAGTAACTGTACAGTGAAATGAGGATTGTTTAAAAGAATTCCAGTATGAGCCTGTACATTGTAATCTGTTCATATAGCCAGACTCCTATTGAATATATGGAACTCCCTATAGCCCAAAACGAGATTTACTATTTTTATTACATCTAAGGTACCTGTCTGTACATATAGACTCTCCTTTGTGTGTGCAGCTGTTCCTCTCCTTCAGCATGCCAGTGCCAAGGAAATGTGCCAGTTGAAATCACTATATGATGGATATTAATCTCTTGGTGCCAAGAGATTTAGAGTTAATTCAGCAGAAAATAAGCTGTTCCCTTTGTAAGGGAAGTTGCACTTTGCAAAGCAATTTACCCCAGAACTGTGTGATTGTGCAAAGGAAAATAAAAAGAGCAGCCTTTTTGCTTGGCTTGCATGTGATTGGTTGATGAAAGTCAGGATTCAACTCATTCACTAAGAGTTCTGGGGATAATTCCCCTTGCAAAGTCAACTTCCTGTTTGCCTTTAAAAAAATCAACCCCTTAACCACTTCTTGACAATGTTTTCCCTAGCCAAATATTATTTATAGTTAAAAAGTGGTTCTAAGGGTTGTAGATTTTTTTTTTCCTTACTGCATTCTCTGCATTAAAGTGTAAAGCCTCACCTTGTAAAACAACCAACTCAACTAAAACAGAAATAAAAGGCAAAACATTTGTGTATAGATTTAAAAAAATAAACACCTTTCCCCCCTTTTTTCACATTGTGATCACATTGCTTCTGTTCTTAGCTGCATAAGAGCTGGGGGAGTTAAAACAGCAGTACACTAAACTTTCCATTGAACGGCTGTGTAGGGAGGGGGGGGGGTGATGTTAGGACAAGTCTCATCATTGAAAGAGAGCAGGCTGGGTTCCCAGCATAGCTAGAGAACTGACCACATGTTTTCGCCTGCTTAGTGTGGTCAGTTTTTGTTTTTTTTTTTAAAGCAGAGGGACTGACTTGAACACCAGGAATTTCACATAAAAGAGGCAATACAAAGGGAACGGGATGCTTTTTCATACAAGTACATAGTAAAGGAGGCACATATTCAGGAATATGAAATTTTGGATTTGCATAAAAACCTTCTGAGTGCAGCTCCCTCCTCAGCCTTCCTTTATACTTACCTGAGCCTTATTGCGATCCAGCGATGTGCATGACAGCAGCATCTCGGCTCTCCCTCCTCAGTGGCTCAGACACAGCAGCAGGAGCCATTGGCTCCCACTGCTGTCAGTCGTAACCATTGAAGAAGGGACGGGGCTAAGCCACGCTCTGTGTGTCTTATGGACACACAAAGCCAGCTCGGGAGTGAGCACACACGTGTGCTCCCATAACAAGCGGCTTTGCAGAGGGGGAGGAGCCAGTAGCGCCAACAGTAAAGGTAAGTATAGCATTTTTGTTATTAAAAAAAAAAAAACAATCACTTTAACTCTTTCAGTAGAAAGAATAAAAATGTATCTTTGTTTTGTTAGCCATACTGTTCTAAAACACGATGGCAAATGAGAGGAAATTTTATCAATGTGAGGGAAAATCCAAACGTTGACATTGTCATCAGGACAGCTGACCCCATCCAGAGATTTCCCCTCCTGGTCTATTTATAGTCATCAGTGTTAGGATTTCTCCCCTCTATTTGTCCTTGTGAAGCAGGACATGAGGGCAAATCTCTCCACTGGAGACACAAAGAAAATTAAAATCGAAGTTGTATTGCATCTCCACTATATCCCAAATGACAGAGTTGCACTGGAAGTAAGCATTGTTCTTTCTTGACCCGACAAAATCAACGCAACATTATTTGCTGCTTACATTATTATTCCACTTTACTCTTCTGGTACAGGAGATCGGGTTCCCTCTACTGCTGAAAGGGAGGATGAATTAAGGTGTCACTAAAGTCAAAATCCCCACCTCCAATCCATAACCATTGGCCAGTGAGGCAGCCCGTAGTATGGAAGGACCAATAGAACTGTGTTAGAGGCGAGTGGAGAGAGAGAGTGCCTTTACATTGACGAGGAATCTGTCTAGTAGGGCACCTCTATATTTCAGCATTTTATTCATCACAGAAATGTATCCTGAACCTAGTTGCTTTAAAGCAGATTTTCACCCCCTCCCGATTTTTTTTTTTTTTTTTAATCCCCTACTTACCTCGTAGTGAGTTCCAGGGCTGGACTGGGACAAAAATCTAGCCCTGGACTTCATCCAGACCGGCCCACTTTGACAGGTTTCTCCCATGCCGGCCGGACAAACCCGCACTCCCCCCCAGCCGGCAAAGCCCCCCCTCCCCCTTCACTAGCAATTAGCCGTTCTACTTTATTAGAGTAGAATGGCTGGTACCGGTGGGGAAGTTAGTCATTATTTCAACCGGGGCAAAGAATCAGTTTGTTGCCTCCCCTAACGGGAAAAGATTAGGCAGAAGTGAGAAACTCCCAGGCCATAGCTGTTGAGTCAGCTGTCTGTCCCCTCCCCCATGCTCCTTTTGGTCCCCCCATGCTCCTCTGCCCCCCTGTGCTCCTCTGGTCCTCCCCCTGCTTCTCTGTTCCCCTACATGCTTCTCTGTTCCCCCACATGCTTCTCTGTTCCCCCACATGCTTCTCTGTTCCCCCACATGCTTCTCTGTTCCCCTCCCCATGCTCCTCTGCCCCCCGTGTGCTCCTCTGGTACCCCCCTGATTCTCTGGTCCCCACATGCTTCTGCATTCCTCTCCTTATCTTCTGTTCCCCCTAGGCTGCTCTGGTACCCCTGTGCTTCTCTGGTCCCTCCCATGCTCCTCTATTCCCCCCCCCATGCTGCTCTGGTCCCCCGTGCTCCTCTGTTTTCCCCCCATGCTGCGCTGGTCCCTCATGTGCTCTGCTGGTCACCCGCGTGCTGCGCTGGTCCCCCATGTGCTCCGCTGGTCCTCCACCTGCTCCTATGGTCCTCCATGTGCTCTGCTGGTCCCCCCCATGTTCCTGTCCCCCCCCCAATGCTGCTCTGGTCCCCCGTGCTCCTCTGTCCCCCCCCCCCCTTTGCTGCTCAGGTCCCCATGCTCCTCTATTCCCCACCGTGCTGCTCTGGTCCCCCGTGCTCCTCTATCCCCCCCCTTTGCTGCTCTGGTCCCCCATGCTCCTCTATTCCCCTTCCCCCCTTTGCTGCTCAGGTCCCCATGCTCCTCTATTCCCACCCCCATGCTGCTCTGGTCCCCCATGCTCCTCTGTTCCCCTTCTCCCCAAGCTGCTTAGGTCCCAATGCTCCTCTATTCCCCCCTCATGCTGCTCTGGTTCCCCATGCTCCTCTGGTCCCCCATGCTCCTCTGGTCCCCCATGCTCCTCTATTCCCCTTCCCCCCATGCTGCTCAGGTCCCCATGCAGCTCTGATCCTCCATGCTTCTCTATCCCCCCCATGCTGCTCTGGTCCCCCCCACAGCGCTCACCTCCTCTCCCTGCCTAGTTATGAAGCGGACTGAATAATGACATGCTCCTCGGGAGTCGGCACTGAGAAGCTCATCATACGATCCGGAAGGAGGGCTCAGGGCAGCCACACACAGCTGTGACATAGGCTTCCTCTGCACTCGTTCTTCTGCTCTTTCCTTTCCTGCTCTCCATCTAGATTCTCAGCGGCAGCAGACAGGATGGACCTCCTTCCGGATCGTATGATGAGCTTCTCAGTGCCGACTACCGAGGAGCATGTAAATTATTCAGTCCGCTTCATAACTAGGCAGGGAGAGGAGGTGAGCGCGGCGGGGAGGGGGAGACAGAGGAGCGGAGGGGTGGCGGTCCGCTGTCACTGAACCTGGCCCACTGAGCCATCGGCCCACCGGGAAACTCCCGGTAGTCCCGATGGCCAGTACATGCCTGGTGAGTTCTGTACACTTCAGATATTCACCCACACAGTGGATTGAGCTTTGTCTAGATGAGATCCTCTTCTCTTCTGGCTGCACTCAGCTCTGCGTTGCCATGTTTTGGTGTGATGTCATTGAGAAGACTGCAGGCTGTTCTGCGTTCAGCCGGTGCACCCTTCCGATGCCTTGCTAGGCCCGCCCCCTCCATCCTTACTGAAGGAAAGGCTCTTCCTCCTGGAATATGTGATGTGCATATCCCAACAGGCAAAGGGAGGACAGTGCACATTATTTGCCTACGAGAATGACCTGCAGGGGAGTTGGGGCCAGACAATTTGTTAAAAAAATAGGTAAACAAAGAAACAAAAAAAAGTGCTATCCATGCAGAGGACTGGAGGAGGGTGGAGAGGAGGGATCATGTTTTAGAACAGTGGTCTCCAAACTGCATCCTGGGGGATCAGATGTGGCTCTTTGCTTGCGTTTATCCAGCCCTTGGCGCACTATTCCATGCACTGATTCCAACAATGGCCACAATTCCTCTCACTGATACCAACGATGGGGCACAGTTCCTCTCAATGACACCAACAAGGGGGCACAATTCTTCCCTCTGACACCAGTGATGAGATACACATCCACTCAATGATGCCAACAATGGGGCACTGTTCCTCCCAATGACACCAATAATGGGGCTCTATTCCTCCCAATGACACCAGTGATGGGGCACAATTCCTTCTACTGACACCAATGATGGGGCAGTATTCCTTCCATAATTTCAAAGATGGGGCATTTTTTACTCCCACTTGTCACAGTCTGGCCCACCTAAAGTGTGAAGGACAGTAAACTGTCCCTTTGTTTAGAAAGTTTGGAGACCCCTGATTTAGAGGGTGAAGATCTGCTTTACATTTACAGCTTGTGTGCCTTTAAAAATACATTGCTATTTCCTGGCTTGGGGAAATTCCTTCTTTCAATAAGGTTGAATGCCCCGTTGTACAGAACATATTTTTTCTTTCAGATTCATCATTTTTGTTAGCTTTAAATATATTTCATATCCAGTGAAATGAGTGAGTCATTTTCTTGCAACATTAAAGAGTTATTTATTGCATTCTACTTAAAAAGAGCCTGACTGTCACTTTTACAGTTATTTGGAATCTAAACACTGCTTTTTTTTTTTCTCTGTTATTTTTGTTAATACATATTTCATGTGAGTGATGTCCCTCCATGAACAACCTTTTACATGTTTTATTGTAGTTCATGATAGTTGCACATAAATGCACAAATCTTTAGAATGTACACACGTCAGCAATGTTTGTTTTTAATGAGGCACTCTGTGAAGGAAAAAAACCCCTAACTTCCCCAGTCCATCACCTAAAACAGGCCCCACTAATAACATAGATCTACATGAATCTATTACTGATCTATCACAATATATGTATAAATGGACTGCTTTTTGGCAGTAAAAAGCAGTACTTGATCTCTAGGCTAATGAGGACACTAAGATCAAGAGGTGGTGGGCAATGCAAAAAAACCCCCCTGAAAGTCAATTTAGCATTGGCTGCTATTACTCCACCATATTGATATCCCCAATTGGACCTTGAATTGGGCCTCCCTGGGCATTGAGAGTGACCCTTCTCCAGCCTTCTGTGTGGTGACAGCTATATTTTCCATAAGTGCTGCATTCAGGTTGCAGTCACACTGATGACTCTGATGGGTGGCATTGCTGGGCATCACTTGTTTTATCTGGACCATAATGTTGCCAGTCAGTGCCCATTTGTGGGCACTGATTGGCATCTATTGTGCATATTTTTTTATGTGTGGATGGCCATGGGGTACATACCTGGCCATCCACATGTTGCCCCCTTCCCTGGTGGTCCTGGGCAGCATGATGGTGGTCCTGGGTGGGCATCCGAGGGGGGCTGCACTGATAAACAATCATTGCAGACCCCCCTGGTAGGAGAGCCTCCGATCGGCTCTCCTCTACTCGCGTCTGCCAGACACTAGTGAGGAAAAGCCGATTACCGTCTCTTCCTGTTTACACTGTGATCAGCCGTGATTGGACACGGTTGATCATGTGGTAAAGAGCCTCCGTTGGAGGCTCTTTACCGAGAGCAGTGTGTCAGGCTGACACACCGCACCACTGATCGCCGCGATGCGTGCCCCCACGGGCGCGCGGTGGCTGTTATCCTGAAGGACATCATATGACGCCCAGTCAGGATAACTGGACCACCGCCCGGCCGTCATTCTGCTATAGGCCGGGCGGGAAGTGGTTAAATGATGGCAGGTGTGTACCGAGACTCCTATTTAACATGATTTTGAATGTGATTGCTTGATTCTGAACACAGCTACTTACCCAGTTATAAGAGGGGTGTGCACACTTATGCAACCACATTATTTACATATTTTTAAATTTTTGCCCCCCCCCCCCCCCTTCTGAAGTGATTTATCTCTGTCCCATTTTTTTACATCACAGAAACCTGACATTTTAACAGGGTTTGTAGACTTTTCCTATCCATATATATATATATATATATATATATATATATATATATATATATATATATATATATATATATATATATATATATATATATATATATATATATATATTTTTTTTTTTTTTTTTTTTTAATGTATTCATCGATACCTGCCCTCAGAAAGCTTACATTTGAAGGTCAGTAACTCACATAACCCTGGTTCACACCAGTGTGGCTTTGAAATCACGCTACTGCAGCACCAGTTTCCAAGCGGTAGATCAGTGTGATTTGGACCTCCGATTTTATTGCGGCTTGCGACTTTATTTAACAGAAGTTAATGCAAGTCACAATGAAATCACAAAAACGTAGCGCAGGAACCTTCTTCAAAGAATGGTTCCATTGCGGGCATTGGGGTGCGTCTTGTCATGTGATTTTGAACTGTTAAATCGCATGACAAATTGCACTGGTGTGAACCAAAGCTGAAGGTATCGGTTTTAGTATTGGAACATTTGCACAAATACAAGTATACTGGTATTAGTGCAGCACTAATATATCTAAAATATATTGTGTGTGTGCGTGTATGTGTGTATATGTATATATAGCACCAATCATAATAAAAGGAGTGAGAGGTACTGTCTGTGAATGGCGGTGCTGGGGACCCTTTTCATTAGTCTACTTCCCCTTCCCTTGCTTTGGAACCTTTAGCAGCAAAAATTCGTGGAGAGGCTAGTATTGTAGGATTTCAGCGGGGCACGGGTACAGATACTGTGTCATTGTACGCGGATGATACCCTATTTTACTTGAGTGACACACAGGATACTTTGCAAGCAGTTATGACCCTAATTAAAGACTTTGGAGAATTATCTGGCTTCTCTATTAACTGGGATAAGTCAGTGTTGATGCCATAGACGTCCCACTGCCACCCTGTGCGCTGGCAGTACAGATAGTGAAATTATTTCACTATCTGGGCATTCAGGTGACCCATCTACCTATATTGCTCATAATTTAGTACCCCTCCTAAATAGGTTGGTAGAATAAATGGTAGAATAAATCTTATCAAAATGGTATGGGCACCACAATTACTATATATATTTAATAATTCCCCAGTGTGGATACCTAGGAGATGGTTTGACAGAATTGAGTCCCAATTTAGAGAATTAATATGGCGCAAAAAAATAGCTAGGATAAGATTATCAAGATTACAATATAATAAAGAAGAAGGAGAGCTCGCGGTCCCTCATCCCAGGACCTATTACCTTGCATCTCAGCTGCAACAACTGGGAGGCTGGGGGGGACTGATAGACCTGACTGACCCTATCCGTAGACTACTGGAAGTAGTAGGTGGGAACGTATCAGCATTGACAGGGCTTGAGGCAGGTTACATGCATTTAGACGCCGAGGCCCCCACAGTTAAATTACAAAAGTGAGTACACCCCTCACATTTTTGTAAATATTTTATTATATCTTTTCATGTGTCAACACTGAAGAAATCACACTTTGCTACAATGTAAAGTAGTGACTGTACAGTTTGTATAACAGTGTAAATTTGCTGTCCCCTCAAAATAACTCAACACACAGCCATTTATATCTAAACCGCTGGCAAGAAAAGTGAGTACACCCCTAAGGGAAAATGTCCAAATTGGGGCCAAAGTGTCAATATTTTGTGTGGCCACCATTATTTTCCAGCACTGCCTTAACCCTCTTGGGTATGGAGTTCACCAGAGCTTCACAGGTTGCCACTGGAGTCCTCTTCCACTCCTCCATGACGACATTACAGAGCTGGTGGATGTTAGAGACCTTGCGCTTCTCCACCTTCCGCTAGAGGATGCCCCACAGATGCTCAATAGTGTTTAGGTCTGGAGACATACTTGGCCAGTCCATCACCTTTACCCTCAGCTTCTTTAGCAAGGAAGTGGTCGTCTTGGAGTTGTGTTTGGGGTCCTTATTATGTTGGAATAATGCCCTGGGGCCCAGTCTCCGAAGGGAGGGGATCATGCTCTGCTTCAGTATGTCACAGTACATGTTGGCATTCATGGTTCCCTCGATGAACTGTAGCTCCCCAGTGCCGACCGCACTCATGCAGCCCCAGACTATGACACTCTCACCACTATGCTTGACTGTAGGCAAGACACACTTGTCTTTGTACTCCTCACCTGGTTGCCGCAATACACGCTTGACACCATCTGAACCAAATAAGTTTATCTTGGTCTCATCAGACCACAGGACGTGGTTCCAGTAATTTCTTCAGTGTTGTCACTTGAAAAGATATAATAAAATATTTACAAAAATGTGAGGGGTGTACTCATTTTTGTGAGATACTGTATATCTGACCCCTCACAACATGAAGGAGCACCATGACCAGATATATAATATCAAATAAAGACAATTCTACACATTACCAATGTTCTTTGACTCTGTAGAAGAGCGAGGGATCAAAATTGTCTGGAAGGGAGCTCTCCCGGTAGGGCTGCAATTTCCCTCTGTGCAATAGCACCTTCATCTGTCAGTGATGCTTACGGTAGTATTAAATGTTCATTTATTTAAATAATTACGTTAATACCTTACTTTCACTTCCACCAATGTAAGGCTTACCTGTCCCTGGCTACCGCCATCGGAAATGTGTGTGTACGTAAAAGCCAATTGTCAGCAACAGCCACCCGATTGGTTTCTCAAGCAATGGACCGCTGAACCACATCTGTTCATTGGTCTTCCCCTCAGTGAATGAACTAGGAAGCCATGAGTATTACTCCACTTCCGGGTTCAGCGCTGTCATTCCTCGGCAGTGCTGGACAGGAAGCTAATTAAGTAGAATTTTTGCTCCATTAGGTGCTGTGGGGTGCAGGGGAGACAACAGAGGTCTAATAAACCCCTAATTTCCTAATAAATAAAAACTGCCTAAACTTATATCAATCCTCTATGCTATCACATAGAGGGTGATTAGTCCCAAATGTAATAAAGAATAAAGCTAATAAATATCCCAGAGAATCAATGTTGTGAATGAAGCCAGCAGTAGAGGAAGCAAGCGGCTGCGGAGCAGACCTGCATAAGCCGTTGGTTCCTGTATAGCGCCGGCACCTGTCACAGGTGGAGTGATACCAAATGCACTCTGGCTGGGACAGTGACAGTCAGCGATACCTGAATGGAAGACAGTTATTAAAGGTAAGTTTATTACTAAAATCACAGTTTATATATGGGCATATCTGTTCTGCAGTGGTTACTGGGCTGCTTTCAAACTTAGTACATCTAACCCACAGGAAAGCCACAGGTGCAATGCGTTCCACCTGCAGTGTGGGTAAACCACAGCGCATCAGTGTGAAAGTAACATTAGACCCTTTTCACATGATCAGTCCGACCCAATCGGACCCTCCATTCACCTCTATGGAGCGACAGATGTAAACGGACTTGTGTCTGCTTACACCCACCTACCTCCAATCGATCCATTAAAAAACATAGAATGTGATCTGTCCCATTCTGTCTGGGTGGATCGGAAGGCTAGAGTAGAGAGGGCTTTGTCCATGTCCGCTCTGCATATGCAGATATGGACCTTTTATCCGCCTGCTCCACTCAGTGTGGCCTGCGACCTGTTTTCAGGTTGCTTAAGTGGCCCTCACTCTTTGAAAAGGTTGGTCACCCCTGCTGTAGTCAAAAAGGGATGAAAATGGTCAGCAATAATACTCAGGTAGGTTGTGGCACTTAAACAATGCTCAATTGGTCCTCCGGGGCCCAAAGTGTGCCAATAAAATTTCCGCCACATCATTACACCACCAGCAGCCTGAACCATTGATACAAGGCAGGATGGATCCATGCTTTCATGTTGTTGACACCAAATTCTGACCCTACCATCTGAATGTCGCAGCTGAAATCAAGACTCATTAGACCAGGCAATGTTTGGTGAGCCTGTGCGAATTGTAGCCTCGGTTTTCTGTTCTTAGCTGACAGGAGTGACACCCGGTGTGGTCTTTTGCTGCAGCACATCTGCTTCAAGGTTGTATGTGTTGTGCGTTCAGAGATGGTATTCTGCATACCTTGGTTTTAATGAGTGGTTATTTGAGTTTCTGTTGCCTTTCTATCATCTCAAACCAGTCTGCTCATTCTCCTCTGACCTCCGATGTCAACAAGGCATTTTTGTCCACATAACGGCCGCTCACTGGATATTTTCTCTTTTTTGGACCATTGTCTGTAAACCCTAGTGATGATTGATTGTGAAATTCCCAGTAGATCAGCAATTTTTGAAATACTCAGACCAGCCCGTCTGAAACCAACAACCATGCCATGTTCAAAGTCATTTAACCATTTCAATACAGGGCACTTATACACCTTCCTGCCCAAACCAATTTTCAACTTTCGTTGCTGTTGCACTTTGAATGACAATTGCGTGGTCATACAACACTGTACCCAAACTAAATTTTTATCATTTTGTTCCCACAAATAGAGCTTTCTTTTGGTGGTATTTGATCACCTCTGGGATTTTTATTTTCTGCTAAACAAATAAAAAAAGACCGAAAATTTAAAAAAAAATGTTTTTTTTTTGTTTCTGTTACAAAACCTTGTAAATAAGTAAGTTTTCTCCTTCACTGATGGGCACTGATGGGGCTGCACTGACAGGCACCGATAAAGCAGTACCGATGAGGTGGCACTGATGAGGTGGCAATGATGATGGGCACTAATATGCGGCACTGATGGGGCACTGATAGGCAGCACTGATAGGTGGCACTGATATGCAGCACTGATGGGTACACATAGGTGGCACGGATGGGCACTGATAGGTGGCACAGATGGGCACTGATAGACACTGATGTACACTTATTGATGGTATGGATGGATGCCAATCTGTGCCAAACAATATTGCCTGCCAATCAGTGATGCCCATAGTGGGCACTGATTGGCATCTATTGTGGGCACTGAATGGCATCCATTGTGGGCACTGATTGGCATCTCTGGTGGTCTAGGGTGGCATACCTGGTGGTGACATCCCTGGTGGTCCTAGTGGCGTCCCTGGTGGTCCAGTGTGGGCATCCTCGGGGAGGGGGGGGGCTGCGCTGATAATCAATCAGCACAGACCCCCCCCCTGTCAGAGGAGCAGCCGATCGGCTCTCCTCTACTCACGTCTGACAGACGCGAGTGAGGAAAAGCCAATCAACGGCTCTTCCTATTTACACTGTGATCAGCCGTGATTGGACACGGCTGATCACGTAGTAAAGAGTCTCCGTCAAAGACTCTTTACCTATATCAGTGTTGCGGTGTGTAAGACTGACACAACGCAACAACGATCACCGCGATAGCCGCCCACGGGGACGTCATATGATGCTCGGTCAGGATATTGAAACCACTTTATCGACGTCATATTGCTATATGGCGGGCGGCAACCCTTTCTTCCCCATTCTGATGCTCGGTTTAAACTTCAGCAAGTCGTCTTCACCATGTCTAGATGCTTAAATTCATTGAGTTGCTGCCATGTGATTGGCTGATTAGCATTCTGCGTTACCTAATAATTGAACAGGTGTACCTAATAAAGTGGCCAGTTTATATACACATCAATTGAGAGGAGCAATTCTAGGACCATTATTCACAGTAAACTGATGACCTGTAAGGGCTTTCAAAAACATTGCCTATGAACATATTTTGGATACCAGGTTTGTTGCTGTTTCACGGGAGCGCGCAGTTTTAAGGAGTGACATGTAGGGTATTTTTTGACTCGGTGCAACCTCATTTTTTTATGTTTTGTATAATTTGGTAATATATTGCATTTGTGTGCACTATATTACCCTTTACTGTATTTTTTTTTTCACTGAAAATATGCAGTTAATGAACTTTTTCTAAACTTACCAAGCTATCTGCACACTGCCAACTCCGGGTCTCAGAGCACCACTGGCCAAAATTTCCAGGGTGGGGAGTGCATGCCCTGAGTATCTCGCATTCACTGTTAAGGCACAGAGACCAGGAAGTAATGGAGGAGTTTTTTATGGAAAAACAAGGAGGCTGAATTAAGGTCTACCCTAGAATATAGAGAAAGCTTTTTTTTCCTGCAACAGAGATACATCAATGATATATTTGTAGATGGGGAAGCTGGAATTTAGAAAAAAACAAAAAAAGGTGAACCTAGTCTTTAACCGCTTCAGCCCCGGAAGATTTTACCCCCTTCCTGACCAGAGCATTTTATGCGATTCGGAACTGTATTGCTTTAACTGACAACTGCCCGGTCGTGCGATGTTGCACCCAAACAAAATTGATGTCCTTTTTTTTCCCCACAAATAGAGCTTTCTTTTGGTGGTATTTGATCACCTTTATTTTTTGCGTTATAAACAAAAAAAGAGCGACAATTTTGAAAAAAAACGCAATATTTTTTACTTTTTGCTATAATAAATTTCCCCCAAAAGTATATAAAAAAAACTTTTTTTCCTCAGTTTAGGGCGATAAGTATTCTTCTACATAAAAAAAAATCGCAAAAAGCGTATATTGATTTGTTTGCACAAAAGTAATAGCGTCTACAAAATAGGGGATAATTTTATGGCATTTTTATTATTAATTTTTATTTTATACTAGTAATGGCAGCGATCTGCGATTTTTATCGGGACTGCGACATTATGGCGGACACATTGGACAATTTTGACACATTTTTGGAACCATTGCCATTTTTGCAGCGATCGGTGCTATAAACATGCATTAATTGCTGTAAAAATGTCACTGGCAGTGAAGGGGTTAACCACTAGGGGGCGATCAAGGGGTTAATGTGTTCCCTATTGTGTGTTCTAACTAAAGGAGGGAGGGGACTGTGTAGGGGAGATGACAGATCGTCTGTATGAACAGACGATCTGTCTGTTCTCCCCTCAGAGAACCGGAAACTGTGTTTACACATGGAGATCCCGGTTCTCCGTGTGCCCCCTGAACGATTTCGGGAGCCTGGCGGTGATTGCGACCGCTGGGCACTCGCATCCGCTCCGTGGGCAAGCAGGAGGCACGCGCGCCACTAGTGGCCAAATCTGGAAGCGATGTAACATGACAGCGATTCACGCAGCCGAGCCATGTTGCCGCAGTGCAACTGCAGTGCTGGTTGGCAAGCGGTTAAAGTATTACTAAACTCACAACAGTAAAATCAGTCTGTATAAGCAGTAAAGCATGCTTGTTATACTCATTGTGGAACCTAAGGGGTTAATCCTCTGCATTGTGTAAAAAGACTGCTTGATCTTATATGCACAGATCTTCCCTCCCTGCACTGTCCCCCTGGACAAGTCCGAATAAGACATAGGCTTTGGAGTCAAGTTGCACTTGCTCAGTTTGATGTATATTGCAAGAGAGGTTTTTTTTTTCTTGGGAGAGTGCATGTGATCAGCACAGGACCAACCAGCACTGCCCAGACATGTCCAGACAGAGGGTTGAGAGCACTGCAGCCTGATAGGACAGCTCAGTGCCGTATGAAAACTCCTCCTAGAAGCTTCACCAGGAACTGATAGAAATCTCAAGACTGCTACGGTATATACTGCTGATGAGAAAAGTTATTTAGCAGTTTATATTTACCAAAATAATTGCATTTTCATGTTCTGTGTACTGTGGGAGACCAGATATAGTGAATGCAGGGTCCTGGGTTTATTAACACTTTAAAGCGGAGTTCCACCCTAAAGTGGAACTTCTGCTCATCGGATTCCTCCCCCCCTCCCCCCCTCCAATTGGCACCTTTCAGGGTAGAGGGGGGTGCAGATAGCTGTATAATACAGGTATCTGCACCCACTTCCGGGAATAGCTAGCCGCAAATGCCCCCCCCCCCGTTGTGTTCTGGGAAATACACAGTTCCCACATCACAACGGGGACCAGTGTAGAGGCGCAGCGCGACTCGCGCATGCGCAGTAGGGAACCAGGCAGTGAAGCCGCAACGCTTCACTTCTTGATTCCCTGACCGAGGATGGCGGTGGGGGCAGCCGAGAGACAAGCGATCGATCGGCTTCGGCTGCCGACATCGCTGGACCCTGGGACAGGTAAGTGTCCATTTATTAAAAGTCAGCAGCTGCAGTATTTATAGCTGCTGGCTTTTAATATTTTTTGTTTAAGTGGACCTCCTCTTTAAGTAGTGCCTAGTTATATAATGTTTCAGTTATTCCACTACCTATACAGATACAATACTCCTTGTAGCCATTATGGAATTAAAAATAAGCATATTATTTCTGTAGCTGAGCCTGGACAGTTTAACTGCTGCATCTGTTTTTTATTATACTCCACTATTAGTTTAGTAGAGAGCCATATGGATAAAGTACAGATGTATACATGTGCATATTACAACCCAGTAGTATATCAATAGGTGAATCTCAGCTCACTTACTATGAAATGAGACATGGCTCAGGTTACAACAATGATACATTAAGGGAAATGGAAAATCCTAATTGTCTGTTATGCAAAAGGATGTGATTTATTTCTTTGTGTGACGTCAGCCTTGCTGTGTGATCGTGGACAATTTCCCTTTGAATTCCATTACACTGTGCAGTCCTCAGAATGATGGACTTTTAGGTGCATGGTTGCCAACATTGTAAAAAAATTAATAGGGACGCTTTTTTGGCTGTAGGCAGTCTTATTATAATTAGGGGCAGGCCATGTGTTTGTAGGCGTGACATAGCAAAAAAGAAAAGTGCGGAGCGCGCAGCGCACCAAAGAATGGGCGTGATTTACGTGAAATCGTGGGAGTGGCTTATATGGGCGTGGTTCAAATGGGGTTTGGTTGATTAGAGTCTGAGATGAATGAGAGCTGGAGAAAGAAAGGGGAAAAGAGGGAGGGAGAGAGAAAGAAGGAAGGAAGGAAAGAGGGATGGAGGGGCAGTAGGCCCAGATCCTACACCACAATAGAAATGTGTATTCCAGAGTTTAACAAATCAGCAGATAAAGATACTCCAAACACCTGGTGTTAGCGCTTCAATCATCCCAGCACCATGGTTGTTGTGGTGTCAGGTTGATTGAAGCGCATTATTACTATTATTACATTGTAATATAGAACGAAATCATTCAACTCACCAGAATCGGTGGGACCCCTGAGCGTGTCACCTGCCACATCGCCTGCCATCAGGTGCCCCCAGCAGAGTCCATCCTTGCATCAGGTGCCTCCAGCATAGTCCGTCCTTGCATCAGGTGTTCCCAGCAGAGTCTGTCCTTACATCAGGTGTCCCCAGCGGTCAGTGTCCCCAGCGGAGTGCCTCTTACATGAAGTGTCCCCAGCGAAGTGCCTCTTAAATCAGTATCCCCAGCGGAGTGCCTCTTAAATCAGTACCCCCAGCGGAATGTTGGCTGCAGACGGAGTGTTGACTGCAGTCTAGCTACATCTCCTCTCGTTCCTCGTGTTCAGTGGAGAGGGAAGGGGCTGGTCCATGCAGCTAACCCCGGCTGGAGAATTGTGAAGAGAGAAGCCGATTCATTGGCTGCACAGATCGGCCCCTCTCCACTGAACACGAGGAACGAGAGAAGATGTAGCTGAACACAAGGGGAAAACTCTCGCGGTGGCGCCGGCGGCCATTTTCTTGTAGCCAGGAGCCAGAACTGCTGCAGAGGCAAACATTCCAGTTTTTCCATGGACAAAAGGCAAAATTCCCGAATCGGGTCGGCCTCCGATCGGGACTGTCCCGGGAAAATCGGGACTGTTGGCAACTATGCAGGTGTAAGATATGTAACATTGGATACCTAAATTTTGGCTATTTAGAGCTTGTTCGCACCATTAGCATTGGATTGCGTAGGGAAGCCTTGGGCAACACAGGACCAAAAAAACTGCCTTATGTCCTGTGCTTATGTCAGATCACACCATAGTGCGGCATTGGTGTGCAGTGAAGAAAACAGGACAGGATGCACAACACAATGCAGCACAAAAATTCTACATAGACGGTAGAGAATAGAAAATAATTTTAGCGAAATATTGCAGAGTACTCCTGGTACCCTAGGTAAAAGCGAGACATTTGCATGGGGGGGGTGGGGGGGGGGGGTTAATACCGCTTTAAGAATATGTACAAATATTTTTTTTAAACTTGAGTTTAGTGTCACTTTATTCTGAGACAATTGTGTTTATACTGCCATCTACATGGGGAGTTGGCACTGGCAAACAAAAAAGCCAACAACAGCCAGATATAAGCCCTCATATTCCCAGCTTGCCTCAGTTTTCCACTAGTGGCCTAGGCGGATTCCTAGGAGAAGTATTTTCTCTATTGAGAAATGTTTACCCCTTTTTTTTTTTTACCCGATTATTTTTTTTTATTTTAGCAAAAGATTTTCCCTTGAGCGTTACCTTATTGTGTTGATGGGTATGTGGAGCTTGATAGCTGTTTCCATTTAAAGCGGTAGTAAACTGCAGAAAAAAAAAACCCTGCAAGACAATAGCATAATGTGCTAGTATACATTGCATACTAGCACATTATGAAATTCCTTAGAACGAAGCTCCAGCAGCGTGCCCGGTCACCGCTGAGGGGGCTGACATTTTCCCTCAGCGTTTCTTCCGGGTTCGCAGGCACCGGCGCTTTGAGTGGCCGGAGCCGAGATGCTGTCACTCCCGCACAAGCGCGCAGGAGTGCTCCATTCTGGCACGATCCGCTGGACCTCCACAGAGCATGCGTCACTGACATCAGTGGCTGCATGCAGAGTGAATATCTCTTAAACCGTGCAGGTTTAGGACATATTGATTTTACCAACAGATAAGCCTTATTATAGGCTTACCAAAAATCACCAAGCGGGCAATACAACCTAGCTTTAAGATATCCATCCAAGAGGTTCGATCAAAGTACATTTTGGAAGCATATGTGTCGATATTCAACTGACCCCCCTCAACCATATAATAATCACTTCAGGGTGAGAAAACCTATCTTTAGTTTTTTCCATAGCCCCAAATCCAAGGTCAGGAGGTCAAACTCTGGCATAACCTTGCA
The DNA here is from genome assembly GCF_042186555.1 of Aquarana catesbeiana. NCBI lineage: Eukaryota > Metazoa > Chordata > Amphibia > Anura > Ranidae > Aquarana > Aquarana catesbeiana. The sequence goes on from NC_133325.1 coordinate 707,142,550, forward strand.
CCTCCCTGATGTCCAGTTATACCACCTATTGCATTTTGTGGTCAATAGAATAGGGAGGCACAGGGTGAAGTGTTTGATATAGAATACTCATTTTAATTTTTTCTTGTCAGTAATCAACTATGCTCTTTATAAAGTATGTACAAGAACTTATGTCTTTGCCTGCAACTGGCCCTACTATACATGTATTTTGGTTATCTCGGTTATTGCTTACTTAGGTAAATGGACTTTCTCAAATCCTTTTAAAATAATAAACCTCATCTACCTTACCAACTTCTCAATATCTGCCACCCCTCTCTGCCAATCCCGCCACTGGATTCCAATTGCCCAGCACATTCTAACAACATACAAAGCCATTCACAACACTGACCCAGGCAACTTTACCAATCTTGTCTCAAAATATCACCAAAACTGTCCTCTCTGCTCCTCTCATGACCCCTGTTCTCTAGCCCCCTTTTCTCCTCCTCTCATGCCTGTCTCCAGGACTTCTCCAGAACCTTTCCATCCTCTGGACCGCTCTACTGCAATCTGTCCGACTACCTCCTACACTGGTCACCTTTAGGCGATCCCTGAAAACTCATCTCTTCAGGGAAGCCAATTCCACCTCCACCAAACAATTGAACTTTTAATTCTTCCATCAGCTCATCTCTCAGTTATTACCTTTTGTACCACTTGCCCCACCCTAGTAGATTGTAAGCTGTTAGGAGCAGGGCCCATTTAACCCGTATTTTATTGTATTGTAATGGTACTGTCTTTCTTTATATTGTAACGTACTACGCAGCTGTTGGCATTCTATAAATTCTGTATTCTAATAATAAAAAAATCAGCATTTGATTTAATTCCCCTTATTATTATCAGGCGTTGCGTCTCAGTGCTCCTTATCTTTTCATGTCTACATGCATGTACCCCAGCTATGGCTGTATAACATTTCTCAGGGCAGGTAGGGACAGAGCATTGTCACTCTATAACAGGAAATATCTGAGCAAGGACCTTAATGGCAAAATCAACAGAAATTTAAACGAAAGCTGCAGATTTTAAAATATTAAACATTATTTATGGGTTTACTTTAACAATAAAGATATCATATTCGGGTAAATAGTGATTTAGTTTTATCCTTCATCACTTTATTTTGAATATTGAACTCTTGTTCAGCAGCAGACTATCTTGAAAATTATATGGTAAGATTGTAACCTATGACAAAGATTGCCAAGAAGGATTAATTATCTCTTTATCATAGAATATCAAAAACCTAGAATTTGTTTGGTCTTCCTAAAACTGGCGCATGCAAAATCTGATGCAGCTCTGCATAGAAACCAATCAGCTTCCAGGTTTTATTGTCAAAGCCTAATTGGACAAGTTGGCGTTAGAAGCTGATTGGCTACCATGCACAGTTGTCCCAGATTCTGAGTGCTCCAGTTTTAGTAAATATCTCCCTTAGTGTTCAAACAAGTGGCCGTACAATCTGGACGTACAATCCTCATTTTTTGTGTGCTTGCATGAATAGGGTTACCACAAAAAAGAAGATGTTTTAACTTCCTCTCAATTCCAATGATTCAGTCTCCGAAGAATTCTGAGGATGATCCCATAAAAGGTACCACAGCTTTCTATTTTAATCTTTTAAGTCATCCAAGTTGGTCTGTGTATTGGTTTGGGTTATGTAACCATGGGCACTGTGTACAGGCTGTTGTGACGTTTCGTGTACACGATGCCGACAGTGATTATTATGTGAATTTACACCACCGCTGCATTCTGTTCTTCATCTCTGAACTGTGTAATTGTTTAAACCTCTGTCGCTCTGCAGAAAATTGATGATACCTCCATAGTTTCCATTGGACAGGGTACAGTGGTCGTATTTCATGTGAAAAACAAAAGTCTAATTCGAAAACCATAAGATGATTGCTTATGGTTCAGGGCTGAGATGCACATGGCCGGCTCGCCATGATTGCTGGAATGGTTCCAGGCCTGGGATTTTGTTGTGTTTGTGTGCTCAGGTTCTGGAAAGATAATTTTCAGATATCATTCACTGCGCTCTTGGCTTTTGAGAGGCTGAAAAAAGTTAATATCCTCACTTTACACATAGGATGCTCTTGGCGAAAGCTTGGAGTATGTCTTGATTTATAACACTTGATATGGATTTTGGCATCTTTCAACTCAGCAGTTTTAACCATTTAAGCATTGGACGTTTGTTATGTTACAGACATTCTAGAGGAAATATGTTTTTTTTTACGTTCTGGGAGAATATACATTATATTACCAATAGTATTGGAATGCCTGCCTTTACACGCATATGAACTTTAATGGCATCCCGGTCTTAGTCCATAGGGTTCAATTATGAGTTGACCCACCCTTTGCAGCTATAACAGCTTCAACTCTTCTGGGAAGGCTGTCCACAAAGTTTAGGAATGTGTCTATGGGAATGTTTGACCATTCTTCCAGAAGGGCATTTGTGAGGTCAGGAACTGATGTGGACAAGAAGACCTGGCTCGCAGTCTCCGCTCTAATTCATTCCAAAGATGTTCTATCGGGTTGAGGTCAGGACTCCACCCCAACCTCACTCAGCCATATCTTTATGGGCCTTGCTTTGTGCACATATCCAAATCATTTGGTGTAGGGGGGATTATGGTGTGGGGTTGTTTTTCATAGGTTGGGCTTGGCCCCTTAGTTCCAGTGAAGGGAATTCTTAAAGTGTCAGCATACCAAGACATTTTGGACAATTTCATGCTCCCAACTTTTTGGGAACAGTTTGGGGGTGGCCCCTTCCTGTTGCAACATGACTGCGCACCAGTGCACAAAGCAAGGTCCATAAAGACATGGATGAGTGAGTTTGGGGTGGAGGAACTTGCCTGGCCTGCACAGAGTCAAGACCTCAACCCGATAGAACACCTTTGGGATGAATTAGAGCAGAGACTGCGAGCCAGGCCTTCTTGTCCACATCAGTGCCTGACCTCACAAATGCGTTTCTGGAAGAATAGTCAAAGATTCCCATAGACACACTCCTAAACCTTGTGCACAGCCTTCTCAGAAGAGATTGAGCGGTTATAGCTGCAAAGGGTGAGCCAACTTAATGTTGAACCCTACAGACTAAGACTGAGATGCCATTAAAGCTAATGTGCGTGTAAAGCAGTGATGGCAAACCTTGGCACCCCAGATGTTTTGGAACTACATTTCCCATGATGCTCAACTACACTACAGAGTGCATGAGCATCATGGGAAATGTAGTTCCAAAACATCTGGGGTGCCAAGGTTCGCCATCACTGGTGCAAAAGGCAGGCGTCCCGAAACTTTTCGTAATATAGTGTAGACAATAATATAATGTAATGCAGTATGTCCTGTTTATCGTGACACTTGAATTAATTGTACAAAATCATACTGAAGCCATTTACTAATTAAATAAAAGCATTTTAAAAATTTGCATACGTATTTGCACTAATACTACAAAAACTGAGAAAAAGAGAGAAACTATAATATAAAAAAGTGTAAACAGAAAAATTTAATGAAAAAGGGTAGTAGAGCAGTATTTTTTTTCTTGGGATGAATTACAGCTGAATGGCAAGTTTTCACTTCCCAGTACAGTATTGGGTTTTATAGATGTAGAAATAATGTCATAACACATAAATTCATCTAATCTGATTTCCTCCCAAGGCCTTGCTCACCCTGCAGTCTATGTTGTATAGCAGATTAATTCCCCAATGAGCATACAGGACAGCACTGTATTCTATGACCTGTGTGAATTTGGCACACCCAGTGTGATATGTTCAGAGAGATGACATGATGGAAACACTAGGTCATGAAAAGGAAAATGAAGTAATTGCATGTTTCCTCCGTCATTTCAGCTGCAGGTGAGACCCCTGATGTTATTTGACATTGACAATAGCACAGTACAAGTCATGTTATCTGCCCACCCTGGGGAGCTGTATAATAAATCTGAAACTAGAAACATATGCTGCAGTCATGCAGACCCTTGTGGAAGCATACCTTGTGGAATATAAAGCTACAGCAATAGCTACTTCTGCAATTTGGCTTTTCTTTGACTAGAGTCTCCAGCCCCCGCATTTACTTTACTTTCATCCTTCCCAAGATGTTGTGCCACTTACATGCCAGGAAAGGAATCTGCACTGCCCTTCTTCTGTGTTCTGAGTTGGCAGACTTCTTGGAGCCATGGGGCAAGACATCACTGTGATACATTTAAATTTCTGTTTTCTCTTAAACCCATTGCTGCTTTTGTGTTGTTCTGCACAAGACGGCATAACCAAAAAGCTATCTTGTAGTCATGACTCACAAATGCAAACCCTTCGGGAAAGTCTGTGAAAGCAAATGTTACTTTTCCAAATCTCGTTTCAGAATAAGCTGTTTTTAAATAGAAAACTACAGTAGGCCTAATGCATCTGAGAAATAGATATACTTTCGTATAGTCATCTCCAAAATCCCTTTTATGCTCCCCTGTCCATGCTCCTGCCAGTGTCGCACCCCTACAAATCTCCTGGCCAGTTCTATTTATTCCCATGGAGAGACCAATAGTCACTGGGACATGATAGGGATGACTTTTCATAGGGATGAATGGGATTTTGTCTATGGATGTGCAGGAGAAGTAAGGGAACCTATGCAGCCAAAAAGTGATATTTTACTTTATTATAAAGCCAGGCTAGCTTTGTCAGCCTCTGGCTTCTTTATACGCCTTGGGTAATGATTCCTGACTTTTCAGTTGTTCATCTAATGCCCCGTACACACGGTCGGTTTTTCCGACGGAAAATGTGGGATAGGACCTTGTAGTCGGAAATTCCGACCGTGTGTAGGCTCCATCACACAGTTTCCATCGGATTTTCCGACACACAAAGTTTGAGAGCAGGCTATAAAATTTTCCGACATCAAAATCCGTTGTTGGAATTTCCGATCGTGTGTACACAAATCCGACGCACAAAGTGCCACACATGCTCAGAATAAATAAAGAGATGAAAGCTATTGGCTACTGCCCCGTTTATAGTCCCGACGTACGTGTTTTACGTCACCGCGTTCAGAATGATCGGATTTTCCAGACAACTTTGTGTGACCGTGTGTATGCAAGACAAGTTTGAGCCAACATCCGTCTGAAAAAATCCTAGAATTTTGTTGTCGGAATGTCCGATCAATGTCCGACCGTGTGTATGGGGCATAAGGGTTTTGGGTGTCCTGACTCATCTTTGTGTGACCCAGCACCTCCTGTTACATTCTTTATCATAAAATAAAGATTTCATGAGGGAAAGTAAAAACCTGGCTACAGCAGATGTGCAGATATCTCCTCAGTAGCGTCACGACCCAAGTTCAGGACCCTGCTCCTTAGTGTGGCTGCTATCACTGAAAGTGGAATCTAATAGGTAGCTGGTCTGCCAAGGACCCCCTCATAGAGGTGTGAGCTAAGCTACTGGCTACCCCCAGGTCATTTAACAGATATTCGTGGAGAAGGGAAGGTGCCAGTTAATGAGGAACTGGAGTGTGAGAGAGGCACAAGGCATTGGGTAGCTGGAACCACAAAAGAGGCTAGAGGCTGTGGGTACAGGGATGGCAAAGCTGTGGCTGCTGTGGAGGTAGCTGTGGTGCAACAAAGGCTGCAAGTGCAGTGTAGATTGAAGCCGTGGATGATGCGGGAGACCATGCTGGGGTGCAACAGAGGCATTGGTTGGAGGGGGCAACGGTATCTGGGTTACCAATACATTGGTGGCTGGGCTTCGGGTGCAGCAGAAACCAGGCGGGATGCATTGAAAACTTTGGCTGTGGATGCAGTGGTGAGCAGCCTCAAATGCAGCAAAGACTTTGAATGCGGGTGCGTTGCTAAGGCAGTAGGCAAAAACAATTTCAGTAGCTCAGAGATGTGTGGACTCAATGCTTAAGGGACTAAATGCCCTACTCGTATAGAAATTTGGGTCTAGTGCACTGCTGCATCATGCGACACGGCCATGACATTCTGGGTAAAACCCAAGAAGTGCCCGCGATCACTTGGAAAAGAGAAAGTAGCACTGCATTGTGGGAGGTAGATAGCGATGACAAATACCGGTAATCTCTCATATCTTTTAAAATATTTTATCAGAAAATCTTTCTACCATTTACCAAAAAGGCAAATATCAGTTTTAGGTGTACTGTCCCTCTAAAGATTCGGAGAAACCAATCAGATTCTTTTTTCTTGGTTAGAGAATATAGGAAAGCATGTGTTTGGTCGCTGTGGACATAACATATATACTTAACAAGCCAAGATCAGGCATACAAACACAGAATGTAGAAATGCATGTAGCTCTAATGACCATGTACAGTATGCTTGATAACTTAAAAAAGTAGCACTATTCAATATCTATATGTAAATGTTGTCAGCCTTTTAGACACTATAACCAAAAGAGAGATTTTTACTGCAACTTAGATTTATGAACATATCCTATACAGTCAGGTCCATAAATATTGGGACATCAACACAATTCTAATCTTTTTGGCTCTATACACCACCACAATGGATTTGAAATGAAACAAACAAGATGGGCTTTAATTGCAGACTTTCAGCTTTAATTTGAGGGTATTTACATCCAAATCAGGTGAACGGTGTAGGAATTACAACAGTTTGTATATGTGCCTCCCACTTTTTAAGGGACCAAAAGTAATGGGACAATTGACTGCTCAGCTGTTCCATGGCCAGGTGTGTGTTATTCCCTCATTATCCCATTTACAAGGAGCAGATAAAAGGTCCAGAGTTCATTTCAAGTGTGCTATTTGCATTTCGAATCTGTTGCTGTCAACTCTCAATATGAGATCCAAAGAGCTGTCACTATCAGTGAAGCAAGCCATCATTAGGCTGAAAAAACAAACATCAGGTGAGATAGCAAAAACATTAGGTGTGGCCAAATCAACTGTTTGGAACATCCTTAAAAAGAAAGAACGCACCGGTGAGCTCAGCAACACCAAAAGACCCGGAGGACCATGGAAAACAACTGTGGTGGATGACCGAAGAATTCTTTCCCTGGTGAAGAAAACACCCTTCACAACAGTTGGCCAGGTCAAGAACACTCTCCAGGAGGTAGGTGTATGTGTGTCAAAGTCAACAATCAAGAGAAGACTTCACCAGAGTGAATACAGAGAGTTCACCACAAGATGTAAACCATTGGTGAGCCTCAAAAACAGGAAGGCCAGATTAGAGTTTGCCAAACAACATCTAAAAAAGCCTTCACAGTTCTGGAACAACATCCTATGGACAGATGAGACCAAGATCAACTTGTACCAGAGTGATGGGAAGAGAAGAGTATGGAGAAGGAAAGGAACTGCTCATGATCCAAAGCATACCACCTCATCAGTGAAGCATGGTGGTGGTAGTGTCTTGGCGTGGGCATATATGGCTGCCAATGGAACTGGTTCTCTTGTATTTATTGATGATGTGACTGCTGACAAAAGCAGCAGGATGAATTCTGAAGTGTTTCGGGCCATATTATCTGCTCATATTCAGCAAAATGCTTCAGAACTCATTGGACGGCGCTTCACAGTGCAGATGGACAATGATCCGAAGCATACTGCGAAAGCAACCAAAGAGTTTTTTTAAGGGAAAGAAGTGGAATGTTATGCAATGGCCAAGTCAATCACCTGACCTGAATCTGATTGAGCATGCATTTCACTTGCTGAAGACAAAACTGCAGGGAAAATGCCCCAAGAACAAGCAGGAACTGAAGACAGTTGCAGTAAAGGCCTGGCAGAGCATCACCAGGGATGAAACCCAGTGTCTGGTGATGTCTATGCATTCCAGACTTCAGGCTGTAATTGACTGCAAAGGATTTGCAACCAAGTATTAAAAAGTGAAAGTTTGTTGGATGATTGTTAATCTGTCCCTTAAAAAGTTGGAGGCAGATATACAAACTGTTGTAATTCCTACATCGTTCACCTGATTTGGATGTAAATACCCTCAAATTAAAGCTGAAAGTCTGCAGTTAAAGCACATCTTGTTCGTTTAATTTCAAATCCATTGCGGTGGTGTATAGAGCTCAAAAGATTAGAATTGTGTCGATGTCCCAATATTTTTGGACCTGACTATGTGTAACCATCATGCAGGGTGAAAGGGGTAAAAAACAAAACAAAAAAAAAAGCACAAATCCCTGTAATTTAGGGTTGGATATGGGGATCTCAAACAGTACATTTTGTTTTAAAAAAAAGTCTCACGTGGGTAACTTAATGTAACTATTCTAGATACAGATAGTGATTAGAGTTCTTCTTTATTACAGGAGTCTTAAATAAATAAGGAGGTAATAAATATTGGAAAAAAGTGGAATGGATTGTTGCCAGTGTCTGTTGAATGCATTATATGAAGGGAAAAAATGATGCTCCTTAGGCTCCTGTAAACACTAGTGCGATTTGAGTCACACAGGATCGCATGACAATGGAAATCACATTGTTTTTAATGGTGCCTGTTCGCATTAATGCAGCTCAGTATTGCTCAATTTTGGAAAAAGTTCCTGTACTACTTTTGGTGCGATTCTAGTCCAATTTTGGCCTAATAGAATAAGAAAACGACTTTAAAGTAGCATCAAAGCTGCATCTAAGTTGCACTACATAATCGCACTGAAAGTTGGATCAATATCAGAACGCAGCAGTGTGAACGTAACCTTAGAGTTTTTGGCCTGTAACAGGACATGTAACCTGTCTGTGCAGCAATGACTGTGTGGCATGGTCATTATAAAAGCCTCATCAGTCTAATGTTTTGATTAGAAGTGGCAGTCTTTTATGAGGTTAAGTGGTCTGTACTGCTGCAGTTCCAATAATAAAAAAGAAAAATCCACCATTATATACAGATGTGAATGTTTATTTCTACAAGCTTACGGCTGATTTGTTTATGCACAGGAGTCATTTTTTGGTCTGAATGAAATGGAAATCATATTGGTGCATTCAAACAAAATATTTAAAAACAGTTCTCGAGACAAATTTAAAAGCAGATTATTGTTTTAAAGTGATGAGTTGTTGAAAGCAAAACTATAACCAGTTAACTTTACTTGGTAGAGCGGAGAAGGAAGAGCGACCATATATGAGCTGAAATGTAATCTTCCTTATCAGTGCATGTTAAAGCGGGGGTCCACCTATCTATCGTTTTTTTTTTTTTTTTGAGTTCATTCACAAACTTTTCTTCTCAGCATTACATACTCACATATTGTGTGTAATATGTCCGCCTGTGTCAGATTTCGTCGGAAAGAATAACTTATATTATTCACTGCAGGCGGTTTCCATCTTCATTGTGGGCATTTGAAGCCCACAAGCATTTATTTCCTGGATGTGGTGAATGCTGTGCTCCCAGCATTCACCGCTCGTTCCCACACATGCTCAGTGGCATCCTGGGAAGCCTGAGACTAGCTCCCAGGAGTCTGGGAGAGGCTAGAAACACGCCTACTCCCACGGGAGGAGAACCAGGAAGTACAAAGAAGAATAGAAAAATAAAAGGTAATTACGGCGATTTACATTTTTTTAAACGGCATGTCAGCATCTAGGCAAGGAAGAGAATACATACAGATATTGTTCAAAATTTGGGTGGAACCCCGCTTTAAGTGCACTAGATGACCAAATTTATCAATGTAATGGTAGATTATACTGTGTATGGCAATGGCTTGTACATGATATTTTAGTTGTGATTAATGCTTAGCAAAGTTTTTCTAAAGCTGAACTCCAGACAAAGATATAAATCCTCATTTGCCAAACGATTTTATACTTCTGTCTATGCAGTCTTGAGATATTACACAGCCCTGATAGACAGCACAGCCAGGATGGTGACCTGGATGTTCTCAACTGCAGTTATCCAATATAGGCTGCCCACCTTTCTGCTCCAGCATTTAATTGGACAGTAAGGGATATCAGACTGATGAGCTCAGCGGACTACTTTCCCCCATTAGCGGCATATTCCTTGCTAGTATATTTGCAGGCAACACATCTGATTGATATCAAGTCAAATTCAGGTGTGTACACTAGCTTGATTTAAAATTACATGAAATTTTCATTTGTTAACATTCAACTACTATTAATTGATGTTTATATCAGGTTTATTGGCAGAGCATGGAACCACCACTTTGGCGGACCACTTTTGCAAGTTGCAGTTACTAAAAGTAAAATGTACTTTTGTTGCGGTATAACTATTTCTCCAGGTCAGTAACATACCTTACAAAAATTTAAACATGAAAACCACTGGTCTGATACAACAGGGTCCCAGAAACCAGCAAGCTCCTCTTAATGGATCAAGTCCCTTTTATAGGCTGTAGCGTTTAATCTTGGCTTCCAAAATCCCACCGTGTTGGTTGGTTCGTTATTCTGCATGTGTAAAGCAGTTGGACAAGGACTATGGTCCAGGTGTATATCAGGGATGTGGGTGCCTTAGGTATGAGGTAGTTGGGACAGGAATGGCTCACATACCAGATTTTTTGGCATTCCAGACAAAAGGTGCATTTTTTGTATTACTACGTAGGCACAATTACAATTTTTAGATGTTCCCTATGACATAGCAAATCTTCAGTTTTTCAGTTCAGGTCCAATTTAATGAAACTTAGCCTTACAAAAGAAAAGTTCTTCCTTGGTAACATGTACAACCAATAGACACGAGTCAGAGAGACATTACTTTTATAACCCCAGCCAGAATTCTATGTTTTATTTCCACCATTATACTAGAGGGTCCCGCCAATCTCTAGACCAGCATCTGAGTAGTATTTGTCTGTCTCAGTGGGGTGCAAAGATGAGGAGTCTACATATTGACCCTGAGACTATACTAGACTGGAGTAGCTATGGATTTTTATGTTTATTTTTGTTGTGGAATGACTCACTTTAATGGTGGCCAACAGCATCAGGGAAAAAAAATTTAACTTAAAGTAGAAGTTCACCCCAATACTAAAATCTCTAAATCTACTGGCATCCACAATCTAAGACTAACCTATCTAGCCCTGTAAAGAAGGAACCACTATACATACCTTTTCTGAAGCTGATCTGGTTCCGGTCCCGTGCTGAGCTGTCAACGGCGGCTTCTCTGTGGAGACGGGTGCAGAGGCGGCAGCCGACAACAGAAGCCCCATAGTAACTCTACAGGTGACGTCACTTCTCAGGCATTTCACTGCCGTTGACGGCTGTGTCTTGCACAGAACTTACGCCGCTGGAGACCGGACCAGAGCGGCTTCAAAAAAAGTATTCTTAGATTGTGGATGCCAGTAGATTTAGAGATTTTAGTATTAGGGTGATCATCTGCTTTAACCATGTATACTTTGTATATATAGACAACTGGGAGGAGATTTACTAAAACTGGAGAGTGTAAAATCTGGTGCAGCTGTGCATGGTAGCCAATCAGCTTGTTCAATTAAGCTTTGCCAAATAAACTGGAAGCTGATTGGTTTCTATGCAGAACTGCACCAGATTTTGCACTCTGTTGTTTTAGTAAATGAAGACCTAAGTGTCCAGATTTATCAGTGTGGGCTCTGGTGGCCAATTTGGAAGGGACCAAGAAGAATGAATGTGCAAAAATCTATGCTTTTTCACCACTGCTTTTCCTTTATATTCACTTTGCAATTGAACAGATTAACAAATGCATGTTTGATGAAAGGTTTAGTGTGATATAAAGCTGGGTTCACACTTATGCAAAATGGATGCAGGTTTCCCCGCATCCAATTTGCATGACAGGAGAGTGGGACCAGCTCTCAATGGAGCCAGTTCACCCACCTCCAGGGCAGCCGTGGTCCGCATTTGGAAAGAGTCCTGTGCGTCTGGCTCCGAATCAGGTGCAAATTCAGGCAGAAATTCAGACTTGATTTGCACCTGAATCGGTGAACAGGGACGCACTGGTCCCCCTGCTGTGAGCCACAGCCACAGCAAGTGTGAACCCAGCCTTACACTGATATTAGTGAAAAAGTAATTTTTTTATACAGAGGCATATACATCAGACCAAAATAGAGGGAATACTGAGATATGAAAGGGGCAGATGGATTTGCTTTTCAATAAGGGACAGTTGAGAGCCATTGAAGTAAATCTGGCCATAGTTGGGTTATTTTTTTTTCATTCAGCCAGCTGGCTGAACAAACATTTTTTTAATGGATTCATTCTTCTTTACAAGCGAGGTGGATAGAGGAATCCTACCCGCTGAGTTATTGTATTTTTGCAGCAGGACTCTCTGCTGTCAGAATACATTGATCAGCCTCAATGACTGCAGCCACTCATCTTGAAAAGTTTTCTGGCATTCTGTTCAACGAAAGTCTATTTGACAATTAACTTGTGTCGACCAGGAATGCTGACAAGTTGATCAATATTTGGCTGGTCCCCGATTTGGTAATTTTTAAGACTAAATGACCAGTTTTTGGAAACCTGGATTTCCCTATGGAACTGGGTAACAAAAGTCTCAAATGCTTACTCAAATTGGGTGAATTCCCAGTCATAGACTTTCAAAACTCATAAGGCTAGTGTCTCACCAGCCCTTTCCCCCTTATCTTCCTTTCGTACCTGCATTGCTGTTCTATTCTATCTTAAACTCACTCCCTATCCCCTCTTTTCCGCTCATACCCTGTATCTTATTTACTAGAATATCTGGGAGCTCACAATCCACTACCACTACCTCACTATAGATTGGATCCTTCTATTCTACATATTATTATTATTATGCAGGATTTATTTAGCGCCAGCAGTTTGCTCAGCGCTTTACAATGTAAAGGGAGACACTAAACCAACAGCACAATTCAAAACAAGAGTGTTAGAGGAGCCCTGCTCCTGCAAGCTTACAATCTAAGAGGGAGGGGCTTGTTAAACAAAAGGTAGGGACTGGGAGGGATGAACTGATGAGTGGAGTAGAAGATGTGGTTGTTAGCTGGAGACAGGATAGGCCTCCCTGAAGAGATGAGTTTTCAGGGATCGCCTGAAAGTGGACAGAGTAGGAGATAACCGGACAGATTGGGGTAGTGAGTTCCAGAGGATGGGAGAGGTTCTGGCGAAGTCCTGGAGATGAGCATGGGAGGAGGAGACAAGGGAGCTAGAGGGCAGAAGGTCCTAGGAGGAGTGGAGAGGACGGTTTGGGTGATATTTAGAGATAAGATCGGTGATGTAGCTTGGGGCAGAATTGTGAATGGCTTTGTGTTTTGAATTTTATTTGTTGGGCAATGGGAAGCCAGTGGAGGGATTGTCAAAGAGGAGTGGCGGACACTGAGCGGTTGGTAAGGTGGATGAGTCTGGCAGAGGCATTCATGATAGACTAAGGAGGAGATAGCTTGCGGAGAGATAGGCCAATGAGGAATGAGTTACAATAGTCAAGGCGAGAGATAACAAGGGAGTGAATAAGTTGCTTAGTGGTGTCAACGGTTAGAAAGGGGCATATGACACATATGGAAACTTTAACTATCAGACATATTGCCTCTAGACTTTCACACCACGTGAAGTTGAGGCAATTACAAATTAGTCAAATTCAGACATCCAGAAGACCACATTTAGCATAATACTTACTTATCTAAATATATTTATGTAATGCTTGTAACATATTGTAAGGTAACAAATGCAGGACACCTTTGAGTTTTTCAATATTCTAATTAATCTTTATATATATATAATAGACCAGATGGAGTTGGAAAATGTAATGTGTATGGACTGCTGCCTAAATCAGTATTTTTGATTTGTTGATTCAATAAAAAATGTGTCTACCTACCTAAAAGTTTATGGTCCCACACACCAAAGACATGCTGGAAGGTGAACTGACTCCTGTCTATAAATGTGAGATAGGGACCTTAGATTGTAAGCTCCTTGAGGGCAGGAACTATTGTGATTTTACAATATATATGTAAAGCGCTGCATAAATTGACTGCACTATATAACTACCTGTAATACATAAATAAAATAAATTGTTGGACTTGATTTTTTAGGTAGGCCTTTAGACTACATAGTTTTATACGCCAGATCAAAATCTCATTGTATGTAGCTAGGTTATTACAGTTAAAGTGGAATTCCAGTAAGAACCTAACTGATTCTAAATGTACTCTCTGCCATGATATAAGCTTAATCTATCTTGCCCTGTAAAGCAAAAATCGCTCTACTTTGCAGTTTTGCAGCAGCTTCGGTCCCAAACGGAGCTGTCAGTGGCGCTTTCAGTGTGTTGGCGTCTGCAGGAGAGGTAGCCGACAATAGTAGCCCCATAGTAACTCTATGGGTGACTTCTCAGCAATTGTCAGTTCTCTCCTGCGAACAGCATCTGCCGCTGGAGACCGGATCGGCTTCAGAAAGGGTAAGTATATAGTGAATTTTGCTTTACAGGGTTAGATAGGTTAGGCTTAGAATGTGGAAGAGAGTAGGTTTAGCTTTGGCTAGGTTTTAACTGGAATTCCACTTTAATACGGTTACATTGTGCATGGCCTAGATCGTGCATATACTGTAAAGAAATATAGTATTCATATGTATAGAAACCAGAGTCAAGCTGTAGACTACCAACGTCCAGACTAAGCATTAGGTATCCAGTCTGTTGGCTTTTAAGTTTCCTGGAACAAGTCTGAAGACTGTCACAGCTGAATGAGAGTGTTGTGAATTATACTACAGTGATGGACATTGAGAATGGCAAGTGAAAGTCTCTTTAAATACGAGGCTCCATACACATGTATCTGATACTTCCAACAAAACCTCTGCAGATGTTCGTTTGTGATTTCCATCCCCCGGTGTAAGATCAGCCCGCTTAATTCTTAATTTCATCATCCTCATAGAGGCGCTGGAAACCCCATCAATAAACTGGTTAAGCTAGTCGCTCCTGACAGCAGTTGTGTGGATTTTGGAGAAGTGGTGTGCAAATGAAGTCAGACATAGCCAGAGTGATTTCGCTGGCAGCCGGGAGTGACAGACGGCAAAGCGTGATTCCTGCTAGAGGAAATGTAACTGGCGCGCGTTGCCTGCGACACTATAAAGATCTATTACCCATTACATTTCAGGTTACAGGGGAGTAAAATATCATGGTTGATGGCCCACAGGGGAGATAACGTGAGCATTACTGCAAAAGGTACACACTCTTCAACCACGAGAATTTTGTGTTTCTAGACATGGCTTCCCTGTCTAGTGCTTTTTGTACCATAGATCATCACACAATGTCATGAGAGCTGACAGTATTAGAACCGTAACAGCTGCAGGGCAACCTACTCTGGAGACAAGGGCCTAACAGGCCACCTCTGACCTCCAGTATTAGGCCTTGTTTACACAAGCTGCAGAGGGGCATTGAAAACAGACCGTTGATCCACTTTTTTACTTACCACTAAAGCTGGTCATGCATGGATCGAAATTTGGCAACTTCAGCAGGGACCAACCAAGATTTGATCCATGTATGGACAGGCTGATTGTACCCAGGTCAATCCATCGGCTCAACTTGCCTGTTGGATTTTTGCATGCAATTACTACTGGTGTCTCCATAAAGAAATACCTGTCACCTGCCCAAGGATAGTTCATGTGGGTGTGGTAGCCCCTTGTGATAGCAAAAATGCTACATTAAAAAAAATAAAGTACCAAAAAAAATTAAACGTAACCCCTGTTGCCCTGCACACACTCACAAATGCAAATGTGCGCACAAGCATGCGCACTTGTATGTAAACCGTGCACCACACATGTAAGGTATTGCCATGAACATCAGCGTGAGAGCCACCATTCTAGTGACGTACAGTGGGTATAGAAAAGAATCACTCCCCTAAAATAATCACATTTTGTTGCTTTGCTGACTGAAATGAACACAGACACAGTTTTTGTTTTATCCTACTTATAACATCCAAGTGAAAGATATAACACCAACATGCCAGAAAAAAAAATTAAAAACAGAATCACTGGGTTGGAAATAGGATCACCCCCTCCTAAAAATGACTAGTAAACTCAATCAGGTGTAGCTAATCACCTTCTCCATGGCGCACAAAGCCATTTGACTTTCAACGTTGATCAGCTGTGTTCATTTTGATTAGCTCAGCACAGCATGAAAAGAGCTTTCCTGGAGCATTTTAGTCCCTAGTAGTGCAACTGAAGCAAACAATCAACTAAGGGTGGTAAGGCACTGTCAAAAGATCTCCGGGATAAAGTTGTGGAGAGGCACAAGTCAGGAGATGGATACAAAAAAATGTCAAAGGCTTTATCATTGCCTAGAAGTACAGTGGAGTCTATTATTCAGAAGTAGAAGGTATTTGGCACAACACCGACCCTCCGTGGATCAGGACGTCACTCCAAACTGGATGAAAGAGCCAGGAGGAAACTGGTCAGAGAGGCTATCAAGAGGCCTACAGCAACTCTGAAGCAGTTGCAGAAATTTATGACAAAGAGTGGTAATTGTGTGCATGTGATAACAATATCACAAATTCTCCACATATGTGGCTTGTATGGGAGGGTTACAAGAAAAAAGCCACTCCTCAAGAAAGGCCACATGCAGTCATGACTGAGCTTTGCCAAAACACACCTTGAAGATTCTGAGGCCACATGGAAAAAGGTGTTAATGGTCAGATGAGACTAAAATTTAATTATTTCTTGTGGAAACCCAGTACAGCTCACTATCTAAATAACACCATTTCTACAGTAAAGGTGAATGTCGTTTCATGGCCTAGTCAGAGCCCAGACTTAAACCCCATTGAAAATCTGTGGAACGACTTGAAGACTGCAGTCCACAAATGGTCTCCATCAAGTTTAACTGAACTTGAGAAGTTCTATAAAGAATGCTTTTTCTAAGTGATTCTGTTTTCCAATTTTTTAACAAAATTTCTGTCATATTGGTGTTATGTCTCTCAGTTGGATGTTATAAGTAAATACAGCTGGATATAACAAAAAACGTGTCTGTCTTCGTTTCAGGCTGCAAAGCAACAAAATGTGATTATGTTCTGTACCCACTGTAGCGCTTCATTAACTGTAAACAGATGAGTGCAAATTAAAGACTTGACATGTTTGATATCTATTTACTCGATGCAACCTGATCTTTTATATTTTACTAAAAAAGTTGGATGTTTGTGTGCATTCAAATTTTGTTATATTTTTTTCTGAAAATATGTGATTGATAAACCAGTAACTACAATCTTTTTATACTATGGGTCAAAAAAAAATATATATATAGATATATATATATATCTATATATTATTTTATTTATTTTTTTTTTAAAGCCATTTTATAGTTAAAAATGTAGGTTTTTACATGTGTGCAAAAAATGTAACAAAAATTGCTCTAAAGAAGAAGTGGCTAAGTTTTAAATAGAGATATATAAAGAAAATGCCTAACTGAGATAAATATATTTCTGGTTTTCTGTTTTAATATCACTGGGGTATGCAAATAGAGGGTATGTGTGGGGTGTAGCCCAGGAGTGAAGTCAAAGACATGTTAAGCTGCCTGGAGTTTTGTTTGGTCTTAGGCCTCCTGCACACTGCAGCTTGAAAAAGCTCAGTACAGGCTTTTTTTTTTTTACTGAGCTAAAATACAGCCCATTAATCATAATGTGCCTATGCACACAGGCACGTAAAACAAGAGCCGTGCATTCTTCAGTAATTTACACCTAATGCGCGCAAAATGTGTGCAAATGCCCATTTACACATTTTGCAGAACAAAAACGTAAGAATAAGTTTCTGCACGCGTGCGTGAAAATGCTCACAAATACATAAAAAAATAAATGACGGAAAAAGTAGGCGCTCAAACAGGAGTATCGTGTACAAGATGCCTTAAAGCGGAGTCATTTTTTCAACTTTCCATCTATTAAACCTTCTGCCCTTGTTATTTTAACTTTGGATAGGAAAACATTTTTTTTTTGCAGGTAAATACCTTATACAGCCACCTTCCTGTTTCTTGTCTGGTAAAAAGCCTAGGCTTATGACATGCACAGCTCTCTCTCTCTCTCTCTCTCTCTCTCTCTCTCACTCTCCTGAGAGTTTGCCAGGAAGGGAGGGAGGATGAGTCATAAGAGGGCTAATGAAAGTTGCAGAGCTGGAGGTGTGTGTCTCTGTAAATCCAGGAAGTGAACAAGCAGCAGCTTCAGCTGCCCACAGTTAAAATGGATACAGCCAGACTTAGTGGATTCTGCAGCATATTTGGCAAGTACAGAATCACAGTATATATAAAATAATATGCAAAGTGGTTGGAGGGAAGCTTCAGAATGGCAAAGATGTTTTTATTACAAATTATGTGAGCAGACTGCAGTACCTCTTTAATCTGGCTCTGGCCAGTATTTCGTATTGCTTTGATATGAGGCCAAGTGTTCTCTGGTTCCAAGTCATGCTCTCTGTTTCAATAAGGTTTTTATGACACCGAATCAAAGGCCTCCAGTGGGAGGGGCCACGCTTACTTTTACTGGCAAATTTGCATATAAATTTAGCTGCTTTTAGCTCTAGATTTTATAGAATGTTTTGAAATGCATTTTCATTGAAGATGACCTCTACTTTTTCATCCTATGCTTGGTATGCATTGGCTTTTGGGACGGATTTCCTTTAGCTACTGGTGGTCTTCTACTAATATATTGTTTTTCTGTGTGTGTTCCTTCTGATGGATTTCTGTGAACACATTCCACAAAGAAAATAGATTTATAAGGCCTCCTCCAGAGCTATTTAGGAACAATCATAGAAATTTTTTAAGAAAATGTTTTTAGTTTATTGTCTTAAAGATGATTGCCAAATCCTCAAAAATGTAGTGACGAGAGATGACTCATTCAATCTCGTGTCACAACAATGTGGTTTTGTAATTTTCTCTTTTCCCCCCCGAGAAACCATTAAAAACGAAACTCAGTGCCGGCGAATGAAACTGATCAAGTGTTTTAAATTATGTACTCAGAACAGGCTATTTGCCAGCCTTCTCATTGGAAATAAGCTGCCGCAACAGAAATTGTATAATTTACACTGACAATGCTAATGTGCCGTTTCCATTTCAAGTATCCCAGCTTTTAACTATACAACCAAACAAAGTCCAAACTCTCTGCAAACTGTTTGTGTAAAATGAAACCGCCAAGTGTATTTTTAGTCTGGATGTGTACGCAGATAAGATACGCTTCACTGGATCTGATGATGTATGTCTATGGAGATCTACAGTACTGTGCACGTGTTTGTCAGCCCCACAATATGGTAATATTAGCAAATGGATTTTTTGGCAGTTCTACATCGTGTTGAAGTTAATGTTGGTTTGTATCATTGTATACGCACTCGCACGTGTAGAGTTTAAAAGCCTGGTGTCATTAAGGAAATCCAGAAATGTTCATTTTAATTATTATGTCACTGATTAGAATTGATGTCAGTGTTGGGATCCTATGGAATATTCCCACAAGAGGTACTCTCTGCATAAGGTTTGCATGTTCTACTGTAGTGGCCTAGTAATATGGAGGATACCAGTAGTGACCATCCCTAATGGGCCCTTCAACTCTAGCAGCCCAGTGTACAATCCATTTTCCCCGTTTACATATGTGAAACGTCATGATATACTTATTATCAAGTTGAATCCTTCACACTCATCACTTGGCTTTATTATGTGAAGCATGTTTGTCCATGATGGATGGACACGTGCTTCACGTTTTACCCAGAGTATTTTACATTGCTGTTTATGCATTAACTTTCTCTGGATTATTAATTTCCCTCACACAATACAAAAAAATAGCAATTCCAACTAAAAAAGTCTTCTCCAGCTTGCTCAAAATCTCTTTTATGGGCTAAGACAGATGAAATAAATAACATGAAGCACTTTGGAATATATGGGGGATATGGCCAGACTGATGGATGATTTCATATCACAATGTTAAATAAGAAAGAATATCTCCACGCTACCAGGACAACAAAAAACAACGGAACACTAGCTGCAGCAGACACCGAACTGGTCAAACCGCACCAACAATAAGTAAATAAAAAGCAATATATGGTGTCGCGCTCTAGTTAAAAAATGTAATACCATAAATAAAGTGCTAAATTAGTTAAAGTGCACCCATGAGTGGATTAGGGAAAATATTGGGGACTCCCAGCAATGCTGTGATATTATTAAGAATGGATGAGTGTGGTGCTGTCAATTCTTGTTGGCTACCTATCTGGCTGCCTCTTACTAGCCTAAGCTAAACTTCACCAAAGAGTCAACAGTATTGTATTTTGATGGCTTAATTAGGAAAATGTGCTAACATGCTTTGAATAGTAGCAGATATTTTTACATTGTAATTGTGCTATACTTTTTAGCTCAGTAGATAGCATCGGAGTAGGAATGTGCCCTTTTCAGGTACTTACCTGTGTACTAGGCAAAAATTTCAATGGCATGTTAAAAACCCCAGGAGCTTAGCTTGTAGGGATTCATTAAGCCTTTGAGTAGATGGTGAAAGGGCTGCTTTGTCTTCATAAGCCGCATACACACGAACAGAATGTCCGACAGAAAAAGTCAGACGGAATCTTTTCATCGTATATTCTGATCGTGTGTAGGCCTCATTGGACTTTTTTTTTTTTCGAAAATTCTGACGGACCTAGAAATGGAACATCTTCTAAATGTTTCCAATAGAACCAATTCCTATCGGGAAAACTGCTCGTCTGTATGCTGTTCCGACGGACCAAAAACGACGCATGCTCTGAAGCAAGTACGAGACGGAAGCTATTGGCTACTGGCTATTGAACTTGCTTTTTCTAGTCCCGTCGTATGTGCTGTACGTCACTGCGTTCTGGATGGTCGGACTTTGGTCGGACTTTGGTTTGACCGTGTGTAGGCAAGACGCTTGAATGGAATTCTGTCTGAGAAACCTTTGGAGTTTATTCCGACGGCAAAACCGGTTGTGTGTACGCGGCATAAGTGGTCATTTCTAAGCAGAGCCAGAGCTTGGGCAGTCTGTAGTAATTCATGTACACTTAACTTACTGACATTAGAGGAAGGTCAGAAGTTGCAGGCACAAGCTAATCACCCTCAGGATAGCCGGGTGTGCCAAAAACATGCAATGTTGGCTGTTCTGATCATCGGTGTTATTGCAATTCAAAGAAAATAGCAGTAACCGATGCAGGCAGACACAGCTTGTGCCACTAATTTTTGGGAGAACAGTAGCAACTTGGACAGGTTTACTTACCTGCCCTCTTGATGCTTCCCAAAAGCTTGGTGCCATGTGTCTTCCTACAACTACCATATACAACTACCAATACCTTGAAAAGTTCCTTTTAACCTAACAATACAGGGATTGAAAATTGGCCAAATCAGCAGAGACTGGCTGAGATTCGATCTATCTATGGGTTGATTGTACCTCTAAGTCAATCCATTGATCGACTTGGGTATTAGCAGCCTGTCAGATTTTTTTTACATTTGCTTACTGCTGGTGGCTATAGTGCTGTGTGAGGCATTTCCCATCAACATCATGATCATTTAGTTAGGGCAGATGAAGTTAGGTTGAATAGGTGTGTTTTCCTCAGTTTCATATAGCCGTATATCTTTTGAGTACTTTGGTGGTGAGATCTCTATTACTAGATCCTCCATGTCCAATATAAAAGAGAAATCGCTTATTGATCTATTCTCTATTTTTCCAATTATTTAACATTACTGAAAATGCCGCAGGGGAAAACTAATCCTCTCATCATACTGTTGCTTGTGGGGTCATAGAGCCAGGATGTTTAATGGGGAGGTCTCAACCTTGAAACCGCTGTACTATAAAGAGTAAAATTATTATAGGTTGGTAACTTTTACACAGTTCCGGAAGATTGTGTGAAATCAGGGAAATGCACCCAATAAAATACACTAAAGAGTGAGGGGGGTAACAAAAATAGTGCGAATTCCGGTAAAGTGTAAAATTGGCGACTCTAAAATTAGGAGGTTGTTTCTTTTTGTGTGCAATACAGTAAAATCTGGGCAGCTTTGACCAAAAACATATGTTCCCAAAAAATACATGACATTCAGAAGATGGTTAAATGGTCCTCAGCTAGCAATTTATTTAAAGTCTATGCTGAAACAAACTTTTAATCTGCTACATGGAAATCAGATACAATTCTGGACACTGAACCATTCTGTTTAAAATAGCCTTTTAGTATATTGAAAGATATACAGTTCATTTAATCATTTTACAGGTCAAAAATCAGGAATATTAGATGATGAGCTTCAGGACTGGAGAGCGAACTAGGATTTAGCCTGGCCTCAGGTTTGCCCAAAAGTACATCTAAGTACAGTGTGATTCAAAAATGATGGTGCAAAAGTAAAGCTGATTTATAATAGAATGAACAGAATACAACTGTATTTACATGAAAACACACATTAACCCTCACGTTTTACCTCTGCACCACAAATGCTTGATGTGTGCCCCGTTGGTGACAAGTCAGTTCTGTCCAGACTCATGCCAGGATGTCCTCAGATCTTGACTTCACTTCTTCTGTGATGCGTCCTCTCAGGCTGCTCTGGAATTGTGGTATGGGGGAGAATACACCAAGTCCTTGGTATAGGCCCACAAAAAGGTGCAGGGTTTTAGGTCTAGCAATTGCAGAGGCCAAAGTGACATTGCTAATCATTCTCTCTTGCCTGGCACCATCCTACAGTTAGCCTAAAGCTTGGCCATACATGGGTCAGTTATTTTGTTCAGCCAGCAGGTTAAACAAAAAAAACTGACCTGATTCCCCTATCCACACACTCACTGTATTCTGACAATGGGGAGACTTCCCCACCGTCAGAATACACAGATCAGTGCTGCAGTCTATAGCCCGCAGCTCTGATCGAGCAAAAAAAAAATACCAACAGGGAGGTTGAACAGAAGTTCACTGGTAGATTGACCTCTGTTGAACCACAGTGGCTACACATGGATCAAAATTTGCTCAGTCCCTGTTGAGCCAGCTGAATTTTTGATCCATGTATATAGCTAGCTGCTTTACTGAAGTTCCAGTTTAAATGGGCTAAATACATTTCAGGTGCATCCAAGCAAAGGTGTGCTTTAAAAACGTAACTTAAATGTTAATTGTATTAGAAAGCAGCCACAGACTGAGTAAAAAAGCCTGTGCTCTTGCTGCAGATTAGGACCCTGGCTTTTTGTGTGAAAGCTGTGATCTCACTGCAGAGGTCCGACAAACCCCTTACTGAGTCAGAGCTAGAGCTCTCTATTCAGTGGGCAGCATACAATCACAGTTCCCCTCTTTCCCATCCACATCCTTCTGTGTAAACTATCCAACCAAATTAGATGGTATATTGTCCTTTTTTGAAGATGGTGGACTGTTGGATTTTTTTATTTTACTTAATAACCTTTTTTTTTTTTTTTAAATACTTAAATATAGTTAAATACTCCTAGGCTCGTTTCTTCACTGCAGCTACCTCCACCCCCTTTTAAGAGTTTCTAGCTGAGGGGACACGTCACTTCTTGTGACATAGCACCCAATCCAGGCACCGGAACCACTGTCACTTTTCCAATAGACAAAAACAATAAAAAGTACTGCGCTTCCCTACACCCCTAAGCTGCAGTTCTCATTCATAGGTAAGAATCAAATTAGTAAAGCAGTCAACAGAACCGCGCTATAAATCTTATAGTGAATAAATACCCATCAACCTATTACCTTGATTATAGTGTTATAAACAAAACAACATATTATAATTTGGACCCAAATATCAACACAACATGATCGTGATTAATATTATAAATATTAAATATTGTGACTATAGGCAGATAAATTAGTGAAAAAAAGAATGATAAAAAATGATGAGAAAAAAAAGGAATAAGTCCGTGGCTAATAGTGACTTCAAATAAAGACAGTCCTTATTGCAAATAATTTCACCAATAGTGACTACGGGCTTGATGAACAAAAAACACCTCGTGAGAAGGATCCACCACCTATAAGGATGTATGCTTACCGAAGGCAAGCTTTCATAAGGCTTATGTATGAAATCCACTCAGCAGGGACACCACCAACGATCACAGCATAGAGGGAGGATCGCCCGGAACTCTCCAACATACAAGCCAAAAACTCAGCATGAGGAACCCAGGGGAATAAAAGACACATCCTCCATAGTGTGAATCGGTATAAACAATTTAATGAATAAAAAATGAAAGTAGCACACTCACATTAAAATCTCGAGTAACAGCATGTATTGTAAATCAGCCGGCCGGCCTGCATGCACCCGTTCACAGTGGGGTAGAAACCATGACGTCAGCGCGTCTGCCTTCCGACGTACGTTTCGTCCTATTGGACGTTGTCATAGGAACGGGCGACGCACTGACTCATCGCTCCTTAAATACAGATATAGAGCCACACCTCGTTCTGACGCTCTGGTGGCCTCATCCCATCTCCTAAGAAACCAGGAAGTAATCTGAATAGAACCAAGCCTCACTTCCGTTTTAGGATAGTGACGCCGATGAACCCTATCTCATAATGAACAAAGGGATGAGACACATAAAAGACATAGAACCAGCCCTCACTCCAGCATTAAAACGATGAAATTGCTAGGGGGGCCGGAACCGCATGTATATATCCCTAAAAGTATTAATAACCTAAATGAACCACACAAAATAATGCTATTAAAATAATTCCCACCAAATACAAAACTAATTCGGAATCGTCTTTAGTAGAATATATCTCAAAGAGATTGAAGATATGCCATCTAGTGGGGAATAATAGAATACATATATTCCTGGATGGCAAATATAATTGGCACTTATGTGAATGAAGGTAAACATGATCATACCATACCTGGAATGATATACCACTCTATTTTGAGGCTCAATTAATGTCATATACTCCCCTATTAACATCAATAATGTAAAAATAGGATGAATTAAAATACAATATAGAACAAGGGATGAAAGAGCCTCATATAAAAAATGCCTTAATATAACTAACCAAACAGCTAATATAAAATTATAAAATTATAGTCAGGAGGACAAAAAGGCCTCATACAAAAATTGGATCACCAAACTATTAATGGACATAATTATTTACCATAATGGATAACAATTACCGAGTAGGACCAAAAACTCAAAAATCTAATGCTAAAAATAAAATGAAAAATATTGAAAAATGTTGAATCGAAAATAAAAAATGTATAAATAAAAAATGAAATAAAAAAATATAATAAAAATAAATAACAATAGTTAAAGTGGTGTGACAACACGCCTTTCATAGTGACCGAGTGAGCTTTGTTACCCTACTGTAGAAAGAACATTCACAGGAGCTTAGTGGGAGGATCACCAGTGGTACCAACAGTGAAAACAATCTTCAAGGCTAGTGTCACCATGTTCATTGAAGGCTAAGTGAACAGAATTAAACTTTTTAATCTAGGGTTTGGGTACACTTTATCCACAGCGACCAGTAGGGAGACTGCATATTGTGTATTTGGTCCCTAGGTGTTCCCAGAAAATTTTAAAGGATGAATGACATATGCAGGCACCTCTTTGTGGCTACCTCTGGTTCCTGAGCTTTGATTTAATAAGGTGCCTTATTTAACATTGCCCTCCTTCTTGCTAGCAGTTCATGACCTCGTCCTGTGCCTGAACCTCAGGTGTGTCATTGTTAGCGTGACTAAGCAGAAAACTCCTTTCACACAAGCAATTCATTGGCTGACTCCTGTGGTAACTTGTAGGTGTTTGGCATCTTCTCTAGGATGCCTTTTATATCTTTTTTCTTTCAAATCAAACACATCTGCAAATTCACACATTATACCGTTGGCATGTGTGGCTTGTACTCTTTCATGTACAAGGTCATTGTGATCCGGTATTAAGCTTGTTTGAGCACTTACAAAGCAGTTACATACTTTCTGATGTGTATTATCACAAGGTCATGATACTTTCTATAATGTGAGCTATGAATTATTATTATTATTATTATAACTAGTCCTCCTCTTGTGACTGGCAGAATTTTGGGAGGGATCCAATTGTCACAGCCAAGACTGAGGAACCCTCCAAGCTCTTTATTTGGTCCTAAGCTACCCTAAGCCCACATTCACACTGAGGGCCAGTTTGAAATCGTGCGAGTTCAGCTGAATTTGCATGATTTCAAACCGGCATTTCAGTCCGACTTCGGGGGCGATTTGACAGACATCTGTGTGGGATCATGCACAGATGTCTATTCAAATCGCCCCCCTACGTCGCCAAAAGGAACTACTTTTGGTAATCGGTGCGGTGCCGCAAAGTCGTTTCGGACGGTGCCATTGCCAGCAATAGGATCCGATTTGGCATGCGATTTGACATGTCAAATCACATGCCAAATTGGCCCAATGTGAACTTGGGCTAAATGTAGCACACCAAGTCATCCTAATTAATATACAATGGGCCTAATATAAAAACGTGGCTACTAAGCTCAATGTGGGTCATGTCTTCTAAAATGCTGCTATGTACCAACCAATCAGCTTCTCCCCCATGTGTTAGGACAGGTTAGAAAGTGTGTTTGGTTGCTAGGAGGAAAAATCCAATTATTCTTTAGTCAGATAATTCATACCTGAATTAATGACTATAATGATAGTCTGTATGGATCTTATGTCACTTTATCAAATTTGAATGAATAGGAAGGATTAAACTGTCAATTTAGGTATATAATCGTGAGGATGCATAATTGAGTAGAGAAGGGAGACTTCTATGTTCATAAGAATATATTATTAGCCTGTACCATAATGTTGGAACATTTATAGGATTTAGTTTTAGGGATATGTTCTGTTTAAAACAGAAATGTGACCAGGCTATGAACATTCAACCATTCACGTATTCCTAGCACAAATAAAGCGTTACTAAACCCACAACAGTAAAATCAGTCTGTATATGCAGTAAAGCATGCTTGTTATACTCACTGTGGAACCTAAGGGGTTAATCCTCCACAGTGTGTAAAAAGGCTGTTTGATCCTGTCTTCTCTGATCCTCCCCTCCTTCCACTGTCCCCTGATAATTTCCTGATAACACAAAGTCTATGGAGTCAGGCTGCACATCCTAAGTTTGGTGTGTATTGCTAGAGAGGTTTTTTTTTTCTTGGGAGAGTGCATGCGATCAGCGCACAGCCAAACAGAGGGTCAGGGGTATTGCAGTCTCATAGGACATTCAGAAAACTCATCCTACAAGCTTTAACCAGTGCTTGGCTGGACACTGGTAGAAGTCACAAGACTGCTTTAAAGAGGAGGTCTGCCCACCGTTGCAAAAATTAAAAGCCAGCAGCTACACATACTGCAGTTGCTGGCTTTTAATAATAGAACACTTACCTGTCCCGGAGTCCAGCGATGTCGGCACCGCAGCTTATGTTTCCATCAGCTGTCGGGTGCTGCCGCCGCCATTGCGGGTAAGGGAACCCGGCAGTGTTGCCTTACAGCTTCATGCCCGGAACCCTACCACACATGCGCAAGGCTCCGCTCCTCTCTCCTACTAGGCCAGTAGCTGGGGAAGGAGGAGGAGAGAGCCGAGCCCTGACGTCAACAGTCACGGCTGTCTCAAAGACAGGTAAAGACACGGCTGTCTCAAAGACAGGATACCTGTCTCAAAGACAGGTATCCTTCCCCCTCCCCCCTGAAAGGTGCCAAATGTAGCATCAGAGGGGGGGGAAGAGACAAATGAATGGAAGTTCCACTTTTGGGTGAAACTCCACTTTAACTGCTGATAAGAAAAGGTATTTAGCAGTTTATGATTACTAAAATAATTGCATTTCCATGTTCTGTGTACTGTGGGAGACCAGATATAGTGAATGCAGGGTTTAGTAACACTTTAAGATTGCTTTAAAATAAGCTTTCCCTGGCCTCTGTATCTGCAGGCACCATGGAATAACTAATCCTCAAAGTTCTGAGGAACAAATAGTTTAATTTTACTTTTCCTCTCTGTAGAGGATTG
This sequence comes from Aquarana catesbeiana, assembly GCF_042186555.1. Lineage (NCBI taxonomy): Eukaryota > Metazoa > Chordata > Amphibia > Anura > Ranidae > Aquarana > Aquarana catesbeiana. Next base: position 707,170,218 of record NC_133325.1, read on the forward strand.
TGTTCCCCTCAGTCAGCAATGAGTTGGCCGTCTGCCAGTCTTTGAATTAAACACAGAGTAGGTACACACAGCCACAGATGCTGAAACCCAACAATTTCATCTGATCTCCTGTGAACTTTAAAAATGAATTGTTCCACAGGACCTGTAACTACAAAGGTCAGTGAGGTCTTGTTTTGAAGGTTGTTTACTGGTCACTAACCACTTGAATCCCAGGTGGCATTTTAAAAATGACATGGGGCAGTTGCTATTTGAGATGCACCATTTTAAAATGGCACCAAGGCTTGGTGTCTGCTGTGGACCTCCGCTGGCACCAGCACTGGAACGGTCAGCAGTCCATGACATCCGAGTTCCTTCACTAAACCCAGAAGCTGAAAAAAGCAATGTCTGTGCTTCCAATGCATCTACAGATTTCTCCATTACTATTTATGACCAATAAAATCTAAGGTAATACAAATATGGGTTAATGCACTAGGCTGGTGTGCCCTCTTTGGTTTCTTGTAGTGGCTTTAGAACGTCCCCAGTCTACATCTTTATCAGGCTAACACACTTGTGTGCAGGAGATATTTTGATTATATTAATTAAAATCTACAGTATGTATCCAAATTTGCTACCAAACTCCTATCTGTCCCAAAATAACAATGTATAATCTGTTTGGGTAGACTACAAACACTAAAAAAAATGCTCTCTAGTGGTTAAGAATATATAAATATCTGAACTTGGTCCTTCGCTTGGTCACAGTTCTACATAAAGGATTACATTTATTTAGGGTAGGGTTAGTTTTCTGAGTGTGATTAATTATATTTACTTTTCTATATGCAAGACTTGACTTTTGCTACAAAGCTGCAAACCAACAGTGTGCAGCAACATTCACCAAGTGTATAACATGTCCATATACAAAAAAGGAATTGCTCCTTATAATTTTGAGCATTGAGTTCCACGTATAGCTGAGTTAACCGGTAGGTCTGTAGCTGTTAAAACATACGGAATAAGTTATGACAAGCCTGCAGAGCACTGTTAGTGTAATGTTCAACCTGGAGTTACAAGTTTTTTTTTTTCTTTTACACACTTAGATTTCTTATGCCAAAACTGTTCCAAAATAAATTCCAAAGTGGATGTCTTTTTGTTGGATACTTTCATTTTATATGTTTGCTTAAAACTTTTTATACACTACGGTGTAACTTATAAAATACAAGCAGATGTCTCCAGAGTGCTGCAATAAGTTAAATAAAGGATTAGGTTTGCTCAAAAATTATTTAAAGTTAAAAAAACAGCTCTGAATATAATGTAAATCGATGGCTAAATTTGGATTCCAGTGGACCATGTGTGCAGTTCTTTTTAAGATCAATCTGAGTAATTTTATAAAAACCTGAGGAAAGAATATGTTTGTGGTGTTGTTGTTATAATTATTATTATTTAGGATCTATATAGCGCCAACAGTTTACGCAGTGCTTTACAATATAAAAGGGAGACAGTACAGTTACAATATAACAAAATACAAGAGGGTTAAGAGGGTCCTACTCATGAGAGCTTACAATCTAAGAGGGTGGGGGGTAAGTGGTACAAAAGGTTATAACCAGTGGCGGCTGGTGGGGTTTTTTATGGGGGGGTGTTTTGGGCAACAAACAATCTACCCTCCATCGCTATTGTCAAACTGGGTGGGATCAGGGCGCCCCGAGCTCACCCTTTTTTTAAGCCTTTTAGAGCCTCTGGCTCTAATCACATGCTTAAAAAAGAAACAAAAAAAAAAAACCCTGATTGGAATCCAGGTGTACAACGCTCTGCATATAGATCAGGGGGCTGGACGCATAGATGGGGGGGGGGCGACGCCCGTGCACTCCCCTACGGACGGGTCGCCACTGGTTATAACTGTGGAGGGGGTGAGCTGATGCAAGTGATAAAAAATTGGAGGCATGATAGGCTTCTCCTGAAGAGGTGAGTTTTCAGGGATCACCTAAAGGCAGCCAGAGTAGGAGATAGCCTGACAGATTGAGGTATAGCGTTCCAGAGGATGGGAGAGACTCTGGAGAAGTCCTGAAGATGAGCATCGGAGGAGGAGACGAGGGAGCTTGAGAGGAGCGGAGAGGACAGTTTGGGTGATATTAGAAGACCAGATTGGTGATGTAGCTGGGGGCAAAGTTGTGAATGGCTTTGTATGCTGTAGTTAGTATTTTGAGAGGGGTAGCAGACACTGAGCAGTTGGTGAGGTAGATGAGTCTGGCAGCAACATTCATGAGATGTTGCTTATAACAACAAACATTTTTGTGCCTACAACAGGACACATTACCTGGTCTATATGCTGGATAAAACCAAGCGCAATACCTATTGGCAGCACTGTCTCTCCTAAAGACAATGCATTGGAATCTGGCTCTCTTGGGTGCACTTCATCTTCTGTGTAGCAGACAAAAGCCATCTCTAGATGGCTCTGTCAGCAGGCATAACACATCTGAGTTTCTACCCCAGGTACCCCCTGTTGAAGATCGGATATGTCTGGAGGACCTCTCAGAACCTTATTACCTGGACATAGGTTCTTCTTCTGTGGCTTCCCTGCAACCTTGAGTGAGAAGTTCCCCAGATACCTTTTATTTGTTCTGCCCTTAATCAGGGGAATGTGCTTAGCATTGCTTAGCATTGCTTCCTGCTCCAAGGTGCTACGTATGCTTCATTGGACCATGGCAGGTCAGAAGATTCTTAGAACCATGGTCTGTACTCAGGATTAGGCAGCTTGTGTAGAGTTCTTCTGCCACACCTCAGAGATATTTAGAGGATTTCAGAAAAAAGGGACATTGGTAGCCATAGAGATTTAAAGAATAGAACAGCCAGCAGCAAAAGCTGAGTGCCAAGATTAAATTAAGAGCCTCTCGGCAGCTGGGCCGTGCCTCCTGAAAATATGAAATAATTATGTTTGTGTAAAGCACACCTTTAAGATAAAAGCTGCAATTGAAATATGTGCGAGAAAAAAAACAACAACTCGGTGTTATGAATCTTACTGATACAAATTGTGATAAGGTTGCCCTAATATGTATTCCCTTGTTTTTAGCGGCAGTACATGGGATGTTATTGGTTTATAGCTGTGTGTATTTGACCAGTGACTTTCCGTGTAACGGTCCCCAATCAGCAGTGCTGGAGTTGAATGAATAACCATCTTTGTCCCCTAATCCTTCGAATGAACTTGTGCCCCAGACTGGCGGAGGAAAACTGTAATATATTTGATGTCACTCTGCCGATGTGCCGAGGGAAATGGCGCTCCTCATATAGTGGGAATTACTACACTGCATTACCTAATACAAAAATAGCCTTGTAATAATAAACTATTGGCTTTTAAATAGCAAGTGCTTTGCAATGTGATACTGGTAGTGAACGGTAATGGTATCAGAATATGTTGTGAGCGAAAGGACAAGTTCGTGTATAAAAATATAATTCAAAGATTTCTTTGGCGGAGCAAATTCTTTTCCGTTATAACTTTCGCCGTTTCAAGTTGTAAAAATGTCACCATGAAAATGTAAAGGGACCCTCAATTTTTTTCTTTTTACTGCTCAGACACATACTGGACCTCATGATAAAATTACCTCAGGTTTTATCATTTTAATTTATTTTAATAATACCATTTTTTGTATGGAGATTAATGGGAACTTGTGAGGCTAGAAATATAAAAGTGGTCATTGATGATTTATTAGGGTACAGATTTTTGACTTCACTGTGATCATGGCTTCACTACTAAGTGGGTCACTGACCTGGAAAAGGCATTTAGGAGTTCAAGCTTTTTACCTTTCATACTTGTTCCAGGTCAGTTACTAGGTGGCAAATAAGAGTCTTCTTGACAAAACAGTACATCTGCTGTACTGAATCCAAAGCAGTGTTGTCAGTCCTGCCTAAAGCCTAGTACACAAGGGACGAATGTCGGCCGACATTTGGCCTGTGTGCATGGCAGCTGGTCCGACAGAAGCCAGCCGTTCGGCCAGGTTCTGTCGAAGTCTCATGACCGAAAATGGTCTGCCAACTGGCTCACGATCAGCTCTCTCAGCCAATGGCTGGAAGCGCTGACCGGGGTGTGCTAGCGGGGGTGCCTGGGGGTCAGAACACAATAGCTCAGCAGGGGATATCACTGTACTAACATCCGCTTGTTAGTACAGCAGCTCCGACCTGAGCTGACAGGTTTTTTTTTTTGTTCAATCCGCAGGGCTGAAGGAAAAAAAAAAAAAAGAGACGTGTACTAGGCTTAAAAGAGGGGTATGGGGTTTTTTCTTTGTTTTTTTAGAATTATACTTATCTAGGTGAATGCAGCATCTGTCCGATGATGCATCCGTCCCCCGACGCCTCTAACACTGAGAACTGAGCGATTGAACACCGATGATCGCTTGGTTCTCACAGCTCCCTGTGCAGAGAGCTACTGACTGTCAGTCAGCAGCTCTCTGCTCTGCACCCCCTGTGCACTCACTGGAGCGCTGGGCTGTGGAGGGGGCGGGAGCGGGAGCGGCCGGCTCAGCCTCTGGACCAGCTGTGTGACGTCAGCCGTTAGCGGGTTTCAGCCCGCTGTCTGCTGAAAACAGGTCACAGGAGTACAGAATGAACTGCACTCCTGTGCATTAGATGTGCTAGCAGATTTAAATACACTAACACATTGAAGCCAGACTCCAGCTACCACTTTAAAAGCAGTCACAGCTGTTTTTATCCCTTTTGGGATAAAGGTTTTACAATAATAAATACATGTTGATCATTGTAAGTACACCTGTCAGTGGTAAATTGTTTGTCTCGTCCCTATAACTGATAGATTCTGCTGGAAAGCTTGTTCTTTATAAAAACAGACTTACTGGCCAGATCACCAGGTAAATATAAGGGAAAGAAAGCTTAAAAAAGAAATCGAATGCAACCATCACATCTAAGAACTTGTAAGCTGCAATAAATGTTTGCTTTTGGGTTTAATACCACTTTAAAGCACACATAAAGTCAAAACTGTTATATATTGCAACTTACCATTCTTTAGATAAGGTGCCTTCATTTCTTTTCTTTTTTCGTTTTATACTCTTTGTTTCCACCTTATGATCCTGTATATAACACACTTCCAGTCTTAGCATGACAACACTCATTCATCGTACTGTCACAGGACAACAAAAACAGAATAGAACTACAGAGCCAGATGGTGGAGAGGTGGGGGGGGGGGGGGGGTAGCACTAGTCCTGAGCCCAAGTACACTATATTGGTTGTTTCTACAATTCTAATTCCCAATGACCGAAACGTAGTGGGAGGTAGTTAATTTAATTTTTGTTCTTTTTTTAACATTCTTACGATTTTAAAATTATGATTTAAAACAAGTAGTAAACACAGTTGATTGATAATAAATGGCTTCAGCCAAACACTGTATGATTGCAAAAGTAATCCCCCACAGGTTTGTATCTTGTTACAGGGGTACAATGCCTATATAAACGCAATGACCACGGCATAGTGGAGGAGCGTAAGGTCTCTAACATCCACCAGCTCTGTGGTGTCTTCGTGGAGGAGTAGAAGAGGACTCCAGTGGCAACCTGTGAAGCTCTGGTGAACTGCATGCCCAAGAGGGTTAAGGCAGTGCTGGAAAATAATGGTGGACACACAAAATATTGACACTTTGGGCCCAATTTGGACATTTTCACTTAGGGGTGTACTCACTTTTTACTCACTTTTTAGACATTAATGGCTGTGTATTGTTATTTTGAGGGGGCAGCAAATGTACACTGTTATACAAACTGTACACTTACTACTTTACATTGTAGCAAAGTGTAAGTTCTTCAGTGTTGTCACATGAAAAGATATAATAAAATATTTACAAAAATGTGAGGGGTGTACTCACTTTTGTGAGATACTGTACGTCTGTTTGCAATAAAAATTAGAACAATCTAACATCACATTGTACCTCCCCGATCCCCCATTGCATGAAGGCCCCTTGCTTGTTATCTTCTGTATACTCCCCCCTGCCCAACACAGTTTCCCTCATGTTTCTTCTTTGCTCTCTTTACCTTCCCAATTATTAATCATGGACTACGGTACCTCTATGCTTTTTAGCCCTATGTTTGGCCCGTCTGGGCTCTTCCCACGGAACCTCTTCAAGGTTGTTGTTTTTTTTTGATAATTTTTATTCCTTTTCTCGTCTTTGTCTCGACACACCTACCCTAAAGATAGGCATACCTGGGTCTGGCCCAAACATTGGCACACTGAATGTTTCTGAAGATCCACCATGGGGGCCCGTGGATAGTATCGTTTCTGCCTAGTGTTATTTTTGTTACTGGACCACAGGACTGACCCATTATGTAATTGTTTATTGTGTTGTTTGAAAATGTTCGACTGTGTTTCTTATCTGCTATACTGAAATTGAATCTGTTTCTTTTGTACAATTCTTTCTAAATAAAGAATGCACAAAAAAAAAAATAACCATGTCAGATTCTTGTGTCATTTACAAAAATACACAGACTTTTCCAATATTGAAGTCATGCAGACATTTGAGTCACCCCATAGTGTTGACGTGTCTAAGTTAGGATTCTTTCAACTGGTTGTGATTGGACGTGAGTCTATTTCCTGTAGCTCATGAGAATTTTGCATTTTCTTAGAAGAGGTTTGGCCATGATAAGTTGTCTTTGCCTTATGTTTCTCATGTTCCTCATGGCATACTTGATAAAAGTTTAAAATAATTGCGGTACTTAAGGTTAGTTTAATTTTCAGCTAATGGCATAAATGTTTAGAGTTCTTTTCTGACAAGGAAATGGGCTTGAGAATTGCATCTGAATCAGGAAAATTAATAGTTTCCTACTGGACCAAGAAATTTTACATGCCGTCCACTCTTGATTAATATGTTTTTTTAACCTTTCGCGTCTAGTATTCTAGTGTGTCTGCATAGTTACGTAGTGTTATTTATACATTTTAATTTCTGTTTTATCTGCTCAGAGAACAGAAGTTTCTGAACACAGCCCTTCCTAAATGTTCCAGCAATTTTTTTTTATGCTCACTTAATATTTCATACCTGAAAGTATCTCAGTGTTGACTTTTTGGGTAAAATTAACACAGATCAGAGAGGGGTTCACCTCATCCTGTGTTGACATGTCATTTCCGGTTACTTCAGTAGTACTGTATATCTCTATGTGTAAATTGGGGAGTTTTATACTGTAGATTCCTTTCTTTGTGTTTTTCTGCAATCAGTGTGACTGGCCGGACAGAAGTTTTTTGTGTATCTTTACCAGTTTGATTAGCTAAAACCTGGAACACAGATCCTGGGAAAATTCTGAATTCGTGCATCATCTACAGACGCACAAATGTCATCTACGCAGCTGTATAAATTGTTCGGCCAAGACTTGCATCCAAATGTTTATGTAAACATGCTTTTTCCAAGCAACTTAACTTTTATTGATCTAAGAACAAAGCTGGCCACTTGTGCATCCAGTGTTCAAGACATGCATCAGACGTGTTGCTGTGCGGGGTCTGGGGAGTTTGTTGGTCTACCGCCCTTAGTTGTATGAGCTCTATAGATGTTCAGCATGTTACCTGGAAAATTAAAGCACTCATTGCCATTTAACAATGATGGTGTAAAGAAATTGAATGTTGTCTTTAAGAGATGTAAAAGTGGACCTAACTTGATAGGCAGCATCTCACATATATGTTTCTACCGTGTACATAGTTGTTGGGGCCGATTTCTCTCTTAAGAAAATTGGGGGAGTGCTCCATGTTGTTTCTCTGCCTGACCCCATTATTAGATTGTGTTACTTGCCAAAGAAAAGCGGCCATATATATGTATGGTTGTGGGAGATATAGGAACCTATTAAAGTGGATATTTTACACCTACAGTAAAAATACCTGGTCAGTTCCTCTTTGCATGTAGATCCTAAACTCCTACAAGAGTTTTCTTTTTAATTAAATATTTATTCCTTTCCTTGCATATCAATGAATTCCTCTCACGTGTAGGCAGGTGCCATCTGCTTTCTCCACTGTAGGTGGCGCCCAACCAGAGCGGTACCACAGCCTGGAGAGGAGGTCAAGGGAAATTTGATTTCTCTGTGGTTTCCTGCTTAGCAGAAGCAGCGTTCCGGTAGGCTATGCTGCATCCAGGTGACTCTTGGCAGCCATATTTGGGTCAGATTATAAGTGCCTGCCCCCAGGTTTAGCCATGCATTTTCTGCAAAGAGTAGGGAAAGAGCACCCACCTGTTAAGGAAAGTGATAATGGCATGGAAAGGTTTCAGGTGAGTAGGGACAGGCTACGGACTTGCAATTCTGTACTGTAGCCTCCCTTTTGGCACCGGACTGGCCAGATCACATTCCGCCATCTGAAGGCAAACTCTGTCAGTGCATCTTTACCTGCTGTCTCTTTGCCAAATGTGAATTGTTACTGTAAACAGCACTCTCCCGCTAGGGTTGTTTGTAGTTGGCATTTTCTGCAGTATAAGTTCTGAGCTCATCTGCAGTTGAACTCTGTGTCTTTACTGCCTTTACACCCCGCTGCACCTAAATACTTTTGAGGCAATTATGAAGTAGCCAGGGCATCGCAGATGTCTCCTGAGAAGACAAGATCTCCAGTGCATTCCAGAGTGATCTTATCCGTACTCTGCAAGATCTCAGGAGGGAAGTCTTTTTTTTTTTCTTTCTGTAGAGTACTGAGTGTGTTGGCACAGGATCTACATGCACACTATCATGAGGGGTGGAAACTATTTATGGAAGTAAAGGTAGAGAGAATCCAATGGCCACCATGAGAGGACAACCACTTAAAAAAAGTTTTATTTTTCACAGAAGGGATTGTACTTTCTATTTTATTTTTTTAAGAAAGTTTCGCTTGTCGTCCTGTTCATTTAACTTGGGAACAGGTAAATGTGTCAAAACAGACACTTAGGGAGTCAAGAAAAAACAAAAACCCTGTCCAACATCCAAACACGGGGCCTGCATTGAACATTTAAACAAGCCTTCTTTAGTTGCAGACATCGCTGTTGGAAGGCTGCTGGGATGGGGAGCATGGGTAGGAGAGATGTTAAAAGTGCAGGTGTGTCTGCTGTAAAGTTTGAAGATGATTTATTGACACAATGCCTGTAGCTACAAAAGTCAGTAAAGGTTTGTTTGAAAGCTTATTCACCGCTTATTAGGAACTATAGCAGAGTGTCTTAGAGGGAGCATGGAAAAGTCCTGTTCGGAGTTTACACATCTTCCAGGTTCCTCATACACTTTTAGGGATCTCTAATCCTTGGTGCAGCTCAGGTTTTACCCCCCTCCCCGGGGTCAATTTATACTAACCTGAATCATGCAGTCAGGGCTCTCAGACTTGGGTACCTGACAAGTCGTGTCTGGGAGAGCTGCAAGGTTGGTGTAAGCCATTATATTTCATGTGTGGAGACTTACAAGCCTAAAGCCTCAAACACACGATCGGATTTTCTGCAGACAAAACCTCAGACTTATGTCCGAAGGGCGATGGCCAGGAACTTGTCTTGCATACAAACGGCAAGGAATTGTCGGCCAACAAACACGAATATAGTGACGTACTACGTGATTTTTCAGCTCTTTAGTGCCACCCTTTGGGCTCCTTCTGCTAATTTTGCTATTTTGCGCTTTTCATTTTGCGCTTTTCATTTAGTGCTTTTCAGTTTGTTTCTGAACGGCTGTTCGTCAACTAGACATGTTGCGGAATCGGAGGAGATAACATGTTATTTATTATTGGCCTTGGATTTATTGCCTTGACTCAAGTCCAGTCCAGAATCAGGAGGAGGAGGATTTCTTAGACCAAAAATTGGTTGCTTTATTAATTGTGACCAATTATGTCATATGCCTTTGCTGCGGGAGCTCCAGGAGAATAATCCGGATGATTTTTGGAATTATCTCCAGATGATGGACTCCTGCTTTCACTAACTCTTGGCATTGTTGACCCCCTATATTAAGAAGCAGGACACGTGCATGAGGCTTTTATTTTATTTTTTGGTTCAATTTTGATTTGGTATTTTCTATACTTTTGGATGCATAGAATGCGCTTTTTGGTTAAGTTCTATTGGCAGATAGCATGTCTAATTTTATTTGTTTTCTTTCTGAACTTAAAAACTACGGGATAATGGTGTTGTGGTAACTTGCAAAAAAATAACAAGCATAATAATATTATTCTTGATATCACTAGAAAAATTAAAGCCTTTGAAGATTTGTTTGCAATAACTCCATCAGTATCAACAGCAAAGCCACTTCATTATTATTCCATTTAAGAAGAAGAGAATGTGCGCAGCATTTCGAGATTTCATAATTTGCCGCGTCACGCATGTCAGTTCTCCATTACGAACGTTGTTTACAAGACCAACCACTTCTGGCTCATCCTTGCTTCCGAGCATGTGTGTTTTATACTTTGGACTTTTCTCCGACGGACTTGTGTACACACGCTCAGAAAATCCGACAACAAACATTTGTCCGCGGAAAATCCAACATTTGTCCGATGGAGCGTACAAACGGTCGGATTTTCCGCCAACAGCCTGTCATCACACCATTCTCGTTGGAAAAATCCGATCATGTGTACGAGGCTTTAGGCTTGCCCAGTCCTGATAGCCAGGTCTTGTATTTATGAAATTAGTGCTGGGACATGGCTAGGATTTTGGTTTTGAAGCTTTTGCCCTGTTTATTTTTGGAACACTGTACAGAACCTGTAAATGAACTTGTAAATAGCACCAATAAACACTGCACTGTTTGATTCCACACCATTGATCTGGTCCTGAAAGTGCGCTCACCCCAGGGAGCTTTCGTACCTTCTACCTATCCCCAGCTCACTGGAACATATAAATATTGCATTTTCTTTTGCTCAGCCACAATTTCACTTTACATAGATTTGTCCTATGTTGATCCACAACAGTACTTTTTAATGTATTATATGTTTTTTTTTTTTTTTTTTTTTTCTAGTAGCACCTATTTCTTTTTACCCTGCATAAAACCGCTTTTGAGGTCTCGAAATTAAGAAGCAGTTTCTTCACCACCTCTGTTCACAGTACATAAGACCAACTGAAGCTTGTGTTGTACAAGGCTTCCACACAGGTCCATCAGAATTCTGCTCCGGCTTGGAGCAGAATTCTGATGAACCCAGGGTAACATGCTTCTGTTCCTTGGAAACGATTCACTTTTGTCACTGATCTTTTCTATTTCCAGAAAGTGTATTTTCTCATGTTGCAGCAACACATTGTTTCACTTAACAATATTGGAATTAAATGGAAATAATAAATTGAATAATAGATCTCAGCAACCTTTGCCAAAGTTACTTTCACATCCATTCACAGCAAGTGCCTCATGAGTAAGTCTTCTTTCCCCATAGATTTACTCATCCAGCTTTCAGATAATTCCTCCGTCAGTGTGGATTTTACATTCTCACAATCTATTTCATCAGTTTTGGGGGCAGAAGGAGTGCAGTATTCTCTCTTGTCTGGTTTCAGGGTCCCCTTAGGGGAGGACAAAAAAAAACATTTGTTATTGGGATCCTGATGTTTGACCACATGTATGTTCAATATGGTTTAGGTATTATTTATTTATTATTGATACTTATATAGCGCCATCAATTTACGCACCACTTTTACATATATATTGTACATTCCCATCAGGCCCTGCCCTCAAGGATCCTACAGTTCAAGGTTCCTAACTCACATTCATACATATACTAGGGCCAATTTAGACAGGAGCCAATTAACCTACCAGCAGGTCTTTGGAGTGTGGGAGGAAACTGAAGTACCCGGAGGAAACCCACGCAGGCACAGGGAGAACATGCTAACTTCAGGCAGGTAGCGCCATGGTTGGGAATACGAACTGAGGACCCTAGTGCTGCTAGGCAGAAGTGCTTACCACTTAGCCACTGTGATATTGTGCCTTAATGACAAAGAAGTTGATACAGCTATATATTGATGTATGTTGAATACACCAACCTACGCTATATTGTCAAAAGTATTGGGACACCTGCCTTTACACGCACATGAATTTTAATGGCGTCTTAGTCCGTAGGGTACCGTATTGAGTTGGCCCTCCCTTTGCAGCTATAACAGTTTCAGCTCTTCTGGGAAGGCTGACCACAAGGTTTAGGAGTGTGTCTATGGGAATGTTTGACCATTTTTCCAGAAGCGCATTTGTGAGGTCAGGCACTGATGTGGACGAGAAAGCCTGGCTTGCAGTCTCCAATGCAAATCATCCCAAAGGTGTTTTATCCGGTTGAGGTTAAGACTCTGTGCAGGCCAGTCAAGTTCCTCCACCCCAAAATCGCTCATCCATGTCTTTATGAACCTTGTTTTTTGGAGTGGTCCAACTCATTTGGTGTAGGGGGGATTATGGCGTGGGGTTGTTTTTCATGGATTTGGCTTGGCCCCTTAGTTCCAGTGAAGAGAACTCTTAAGACGTCAGCATACCAAAGTATTTTAGACAATTTCATGCTCCCAACTTTTTGGGAACAGTTTGGGGATGGCCCCTTCCTGTTCCAACATGACTGCGCACCAGGCACAAAGCAAGGTGCATAAAGACACTTTAAGCAGAGTGTATCATTCTATCTTTTTTGCCCCTTGTAGAAAGGAGTTCATTTTAATGACAAAGTGTATATGCAGGGCTACTTTGTCAGGTAATCATTGTTAAATAACAGGGACTGTTGATGTGTATGACTCATTTAGAACTTGTCTATATAGGCTAATGCAGCATGCTTTCAGGTATATGTAGCTTGCAATGGAATCACTTTGAGCTGCATCTGAAATCATTCCGTGATTCTTCAAAAGTGCTTTTGACCTGTTTCTAAGCTGTATCAAGCTACTTTTACGTTCTTCTTTGTCTAATATAGGAAAAAACAGTTCTGGTGCATTCAATTTCATATGTATAAAGGTCTTTTACCTTGATCACAGAAAACATATTGCAAGTTCCTTCATCCTATGTGTTTCTCTAGGCATGTGTTTCCAAAATTGCACAAAATGTACAGTGCAAACAAACCGATTATACTATATTCAGATTGCCTTCCTAGCGTCCTTGAACCCTTAGTTAGTCTTAAGTGTATTTTGTCTTTTTAGAACATATAAGCACACTCCAATGGTTTCCCAATACAGTAGCTCTCAGTTGGTCACTGGGATGTGCTCAAGAGGCGTACCTAGAACCTTTAGGGCCTTGGTGCAAGAAACCATGAAGGGCCCCCCTGAACATTGGGGCCCTTTCCATCGGTCCCGGGGCCCTTCCCTCTGTGCATGGGGCCCTTTTCCCACTGATTCTGGGGCCCTTTACTCCAGTCATGAGGCCCTTTATAAGCCCTGGTACACACTGCGACACAAAGTCACATTAAAAGTCAAAACACATTCATTTTAATGGGTGCCGTCTAAATCAATGCGACTCAAGCCACAGCAAAAAAAAAAATACAAAAAAAGGCATTGGCCCCTTTCACATATACGGACCATCTGTTTTTCATCCATCCATTGACGGATGAAAATTGAACATCAGTGCATTCCATTCTTCCATCAAAAGCCCTATTTTTCATCCGTCAAAAAAATGGATCGGACGAAAAACGGATGTAAAGTGACAAATGGTCAGTTTTTCATCCTATTTTTCCATTGGTAATGGATGCAGAAAAACTGATGAAAAACTGATGAGCAAGGATAAAAAACGGAGGAAAAACTGATGAATACTTCACCCATTTTGACATGACTGAACTGATGAAATGAGCAGTCCACAAGTGTGAAAGGGGCCTTAAGGTCCCGCAACAGGCCCTCCCATGGTAGTGGAACTCCAGAGCCAGGTCGCAAGGGCAACCCTGGTAGTGCCACCACTGACATGCTCTGTAATACAAACCAGAAACAACTTGAAAAAATGTAGGGGTTCCTGGAGTGGGAAACTGTGCCACTTCCAGAAAGCGAAATCTGATTGGTGGATAGGCATCAATTTTCGTATCACTTTTGGCCTTTGCGTTAGATGGTTAGTGTTTCAGCAAGGAGGACAGTCAGTCTGAATTTTGGGTAGTTGGAAGTTCTATTCTATAGTTGTCTATAGAAAGGTCTTCTAGCAGTGAGGTCCTGTCATCATAAATACGCAATATATCAATCATGGGAACCCAGGCAGTGCGTTTTTCATATATTGCAAAATATCACTAAGCTTTTCATTTTAGCATCTCTGAATAGGTCAGCATTTTTTACAATGTGCATGTAAAGGAAAACATTTTTTCTCACTGCTCGTTGAATTTTCCATGTTTGTCTAATTATAAGTAATGGAATAAGTGGTTTTACACCAGAATAAACCACAAGTTACATATGCTGTGACAGTAAGGCCTGTTATGTTAAAGCTCACCAGGGCTCAGCTCTGATTGCTGTATGACATCACTAAGCAAATGTCTAGTGACATCACTTGGCAAGCGCACTGTCCCAGGGTCACTTTGTGAGGTCACAGTCCTGCAGGATTTTCTCTCAATCTGACTATCCACTGTGCCAAACTCTTACTCACATCCTTAGATACAATATTTATATAGCACTGGAAATGATAATATTTCACGTTTATAGTTTCTGAGGTTATAATGCTGTTATATATTGCTCTGCATGATAGTCAGATTTATATTTGTGTGTGCTTTCATGAAACTATAATTCCTCTTATTCTTCAAGGAAAATGTTTCTGTTGTAAATACCGCTAATTATGTCTTTTAAGGCCGCCTGC